>NC_090726.1:168194587-168197087 GCF_036898095.1 Palaemon carinicauda
TAGAGAGAGAGAGAGAGAGAGAGAGAGAGAGAGAGAGAGAGAGAGAGAGAGAGAGAGAGAGAGAGAGAGAGCATTGATAAGAATGAAACCCCAGAGGGCTTAGGATTACCATGTCAAGGTAAGATTACATCTAGCTTTATTCTGCTATTGTTCACACCCTCTTTTTATCTACATTCTAGAACATAGGGGTGATCCAAATCGAGTAGTATCGGGCATACTTTAATACTCTTGTCCTCAGATGCTACTGAGAGTTACAGAGTACACTTATTAGTTCTCCTTCACGTTTTATATTAGAATGGTGTGTATATTTGTGCTTGTGCATATGAGAGAGAGAGAGAGAGAGAGAGAGAGAGAGAGAGAGAGAGAGAGAGAGAGAGAGAGGAGAGAGGAGAGAGAGAGAGAGAGAAGGCTCTGTTTTATTACAAGAGAATAACAATATTCTAGCCATTTTTTGGCTAATAAATATAATTAATTTTGCAACATGTAAGCTCGTTAAATGGAACCAGATATTCAAAAGGCAATGTGTTATACTTGGTACCAATAACATATAAATATATAATTTATATGTGAAATTTTGGTTTTATACTAATTTTTATGTTGCTTAGAGCATACTGAGATAGGATACCCTTACTCCTTTGGCAACTAATAAAAGAAAAAAAATGACAAAAATAACAGTTAGAACGATAAATAGCTCTATATGAATCGTATGTTGAAATAAAGCATGCGTGAGCCAAAAAACTTGAAAGTTCTGTTCTGGGAATCTATTCATAGACAGTCTACGTGATAAAACAAGCACAAGATAAAACTGATATAACAATCTGCGCAGTGCATCGTCGGGTTTGCTGTAGCTATTGGAAAACCAACTGATAAAGAAAAAATAAACGAATCCAAATTGACTATTAAAGTGCCTCTAACATTTTCAAAGTAAAAGTAAAACATCGATTTAATATGGTGTGTTTTAATAGTTTTTTCTATGATTTAATTCTGTTCTTTCAATTTTGATTTTAATGATATTGTGTTTGGTTATTTACTGTTTCATCATATTTATATAAGAAAAATAATCAAGAGTCATTGTAAATAAGAAAGCTTGATGGATATTGTATAAAAGAAAATTATATACATTTAATTTATGCTTATTTTTTACCGAGTTTTTATTTCTTTTTTTTTCAGAAGAGGCATATATTTTGTTGATGTTTTGGAGTAGAGCCAAATGGTACACTCTGTTAATTTCTCTTCAAATCTAGAGGGATATGTAATAACATAATTTTCTCGCAAATATCATGAATAACCAACAAACATGATTTTGACAATCCCTTTATTCAAGACAAACATAATTATTTTGTTGACTTCTCATATTAATGGTCGGTGATATATCTTCTAAATAATCTAGATTTCCTTATATAAGAATAATTTGAAAGACTTGCCACAGAATCTAGAGCCTCTGCTTCCATTAGGAAGATGTATAATATTCATTAATCATATAATTGTAAGTGTTTGATGTAACTATGACTAATAATTTTATAATTGTTGCTATAGACCAACACTTAAGCTATTTCTCTGTTTATGCAAGAAAATATTAAAGGTAATAACAACAACAACTCAAAACAACAACAACAACAGTAATAATAATAATAATAATAATAATAATAATACTGATAACTAAAACAACAACAACAACAACAACAACAACAATAATAATAATAATAATAATAATAATAATAATAATAATAATAATAATAACATCAGTTCTCCTATCAGCCGGAAAGTTGGGGAAAAATTGCTGGTAAGAGACTGATGTTTCGCCAGGTAAATTATGAATCAAAGGTAGCAGTTAGGTTCCAACTTCTTTGTGAGCCTCACGTGGCATGGTTGGAAGTGACCTGGCCTTTCGTTTGGAGTGGAATAGGGCTCGATTCTTAGTATGAGATACAAATTTACTTCTATTTGAGCATGATATTTTGTTGATTTCCATCGATATTGACTCAGTGTGTCACCTGGTAGGTCGGGAAGTCGGGGAAAACTCGCTGGTAAGAGAGTGATGTTTCACCAGGTAAATCACGAAATGCAGGTAGCAGTTAGGTTCCAACTTCTTTGTGAGCTTTTGGTTGCATGGTTGGAAGCGACTTGACTTTTCATTTGAAGGGACTAGGGTTCGATCCCATATATATATATATATAATATATATATATATATATATATATATATATATATATATATATATATATATATATATATATATATACATATATATATATATATATATATATATATATATATATATATATATATATATATATATATATATATATAGTATATATATATATATATATATATATATATATATATATATATATATATATATATATATATATATGTATATATATATGCTTTTGGAAAACATCATACTGATGCAATTTACATTAAAGGGTATTGCTTCAGTGGCATCAATGTGATTGCTATACGATTCCTCATATTTTATTATCCTATTAATCCATCATGT
>NC_090726.1:168202087-168207087 GCF_036898095.1 Palaemon carinicauda
TCATCTTATCACCCTTTGCTATCCAGTATATCTTATATATCGGGATAATGAGGAACACTGGACAAATTTACCAGTTATTATATAAAAGTTTAGACTTCAAACATCAAGAACCTGGGAGAATTTGATACTCCAAATCTTGTCACATCAATTTATTTTCTAGCGGCCTCAACAGTAATTCAAGATATTTTTCACTGATAAAATTTGAAGATAAACATCAGAACTATTTATAACGTTGTTTTTATTAACACTTACATATATGTCTATTGGTGAATATGATTAAGGACTTGTTTAAAAAAGAAAAAGAAATATAATGGTTCTCATAAAAGTACTTGTTCTAAAATTTGGATTTCTGATGAGTGAACTTAGGGCATTAAAAATTTGTAGCGTTTAATGATTTTTTTTTTTTTTTTAATATTAAGCATTTATGTAGGTTGTATTGTCATTATCTAGTAAATTTTTAGAATTTTTAATATTTATCCCATGCAAATGTAAAAAAAAATATGTATTTTGGTATTTTATATATATACTTTTAAGATCAAACATAATCAAAAGAAATATCATGAAAAAGAATCGATGGTATTCTAAAAGAATTCCAATCAAAGTTATTTGAGAAATATCATAAGATGATATAAGCAGTATTATTGCAAGTACATTAATCAGAGCTCAATAAGTGAACTAATGTGAGAATGAAGAGTTCCCAAATTCATTTAATTTCCGTCCAGTCCGTTTACTTGTGTCATCACGAGATTTACGTCTTTGATTTACCTTCTGAAACGATTGAATGGTATTTATGAACACTCCATTTCCCTCCAACATCAAGATCTTCCAAAGGAGCATTCCAAATAGGAGGGACAATCTCTCTCTCTCTCTCTCTCTCTCTCTCTCTCTCTCTCTCTCTCTCTCTCTCTCTCTCTCTCTCTCTCTCTCTCTCTCTCTCTCTCTCTCTCATTTTAAAACAGAACATTTTTCATGCTGATACTTATCTTCCGTAGAAATATTACTCACTAACGAAAGTTGGGTATTTTATAAAGATAATGTTCTTCCAACTGACATATATTACGATTATATGTTTAGTAGTATTTCAAATATAAAACTTATTTATTATTAAACTAACAAATATTAGAAATTCTCATGACCTTATGTGATAACTTCTTTTTTAATGATGTTTATGGTTAAAATAGATCATCAATCTTTAAAAAAAAATCTTGAAAATGTGTGAAAATATTTAATATATGAGATATTTACCTTTGCATTTTAATATATTTGGGTTTAGTAAACAGTCCTATATAATATGTATATGATTTAGTTTTAAAAACTGCCCATACTGTTCTTTAATGAGTATCTCCTATGATCACTTACTTCCTCGGCATTAGTGTTATTATTAAATTCTAAAAGTATTGACTAAAACATTGACGTTTCATCTTAAATGTCATGAAGCAGTAATAGTTGGCTTATGCCATCAATAGAATTTAACAAATATCCTGGTATGGGTTTTGATTTGTTAATATTCTTTGTGATTTTATGGTTTCATTAAACAAAAGAAAATTATATATTTTGATTGGGTAACTAATGCTGCAAACGTCCTAATTCCCAACAGTATCATTTAGTAGATATTAAGTTTCACATATTGTCATACTTTGCCTATTGCGTTGTTCATAATGACTAAAAAAGCGTATAGTCCTGCATTTTGATCATTCCTTATTAAGCAAATTACACTCATCCACTCTCGTTCCAGCTGAAATTGAGCATAGGTTTGTCTCATCTACATGCATTCACTGCTGGACACGTGGAAAACAGTGATGAAAACAGTTTTAAATTACTCCGATATTGTCATATCTAGTTTATGAATAAACAACTAAAAGTTATATATAATGCGGAAAATTAGTTTTATAATTTATGTGAAAAGACTTTTAAATAGTTCATAATATTTGACTGTGATCGTTGGTTTATAGTTCACTGCAAAAAAAAAAAGGTCTCAGACAGTTTCTTCCAGTTACGTCGGTTCATGGTTTATCTCTGCCAGTCCAGGGTCACAAACTTACTTAGTTCGTCAAAAAAAGGATCTTCTCTTTGTACCTCTGCTTATTTTACAATCTCTACGGACCCATTCTTTTATCCATAAAGTCCTGTTATTGCCTGTCATTCTTATTATATGTCATGATATTTTCCCTCTCTCTTTCTTACAATTTGTTAGAATATCCTATACAATAGTGTGCTATAAGATCCTTGTTGCTCTTTTTGCATTCTCTTCGTGTCATTCAGATCATTATTCTATTCATAGCTCTTAAAGTTGTAACTAGCTTATATGATAAGGCTTTTGTAAGGCTTTAAGTTCCTGATGTATAAGTTATTATAGGTAGGACTATTTACTAACGCATTTTGTGTTCAAGTAAGTGTTTATTGACACAGATGCAAATGGAAGAAGTTAAATTAAATTCAGAAACATTAATTGGGAAAATGATCACTTATTGTTATTTAGAATAATTTATTGTCCTCTTACATTTCTTGAAATACATTCCTTGTCAAATATTTTAAACTGGTATCCATAATTTTTCAAACAAAGCTGATAACATACAACAATTAATTCAACAACCTTGCTAAACATTCCACTTGGAATTGCAAGACAATGTCTTTGAATTAAATTTTTCAAATCATATATTTTCGCTGCATTTGTGGCGTAATCCTTATGTGAAAGATATCCATTAAAAATAGCCCGGCGTGAAAAATTCAATTTTAGGACGGTCTTTCAACTCAATATATATATATATATATATATATATATATATATATATATATATATATATATATATATATATATATATATATATATATATATATATATATATATATATATATATATATGTGTGTGTGTGTATACATATATATACATATATATATATATATATATATATATATATATATATATATATATATATATATATATATATATATATATATATATATATTTATATATGTACCTACATACATATATATATATATATATATATATATATATATATATATATATATATATATATATATTTATATGTATATATATATATATATATATATATTATATATATATAATATATATATATGTATGTATAGATTATAATAAAAAGAATTATACCTAACACGAGAGAATCTTTATATTGTAATATTCACTACTATGAATATAGGTGAAAGATTTTTAAAATAATGGAAACTTTGAAATATAAAGGGAAAAGACTAAAATATCACTCACTTTTGAAAATGAACTAAATTTGTTTTAAAAGATAAGCAAAATAAATTCATGTCACTATGGTATCTAAGATGTTAATAATATAAAGGTACACATTCCCTTTTCGTTATAGTATCATTACGATGATATTGATATATTAAATGCATGTTTAATGTATTTATATGAATGGTTATGCAAGAAAAAAAATCCTATTTTCTTAAAAGCTATAATGGAAAAGAAGAAGTATAACAATTCTTAACACTAGGATGGCCGAGGTGTCGTTTTCGACACCTTCAAATTTTTAACTAATTAGTATGGAATAACTGATTTTGGCTCAATGCTAAGTCTTATAGACAATTATTAAATTTTTAAAAAGATGCTTAACAGACCTAATTTTTAAAAAAATATTCAGTGGAATAGCTGATATTTGAGGTTTTACCTTAAATGGCCAAGGTGTCGTTTTTGACACCTAGGCTATTTATATGGTAAATTCATTTAAACACCCCTCACAAGCAATAATATTTGTGTTTGTGTCCCCTATCTATATATCTATCTATTTATACACACACACACACACACACACACACACACACACACATATCAATATAATGACTTTCTTTCAGTATGAGGTATACTATATATTTGTGAATTTCTTTTCAGACTTGTTATTCCTGACTTGAATATCCTTGAGAATTCTGTGTTTCGTGATCCTTGGCAAAGGAAACAGTTACTAAGCACTCATCATTCATATTAGCTTAGTGGTAGTCATACTGAATATATTAGAGATGGCTGCTTCACGGTGTAAGGGAAATAAAGATTTCTATACTGTAGAAGAAGCATTGAATATTATCTTCCAATCAGAAGATGAAGTTTCAAGTGATGGTAGTGATGGTAGTGAAAATGAGTTTTTACCCCAAAAAGAAGTTTCTTCAAGCTCATCAGATTCTGATGACTATCAAGATAGTGAAGACGAATCCACTAGACAAGCAAGTACCTCATCAGATATACAAGCAAGCACTTCTACAGATAGAAATACCATCATTACACGGCATGGGATTGCCTGGGAACCTTTATCATCATCTCGGAAAGGAAGATATAGCCAAAGTCAGGTATTCAAAGCTACTTCTGGTATTTCAAAAACTGTGAAAAATGTAGCTGCAGAATCCCCATATTCTGCTTGGAGAATCTTCATTGATGATACTATGATACGGAAAATTCATAAATGGACAATCAGTGAAGGAAAAAATCACGATGAAAGCTGGGTGTTATCCTTAGAAAAGTTTGAGGCCTACAATGCTTTGACATATGCAAGGGGAGTGTACGGAAAAGCTCACAGTGCAGATTTTTTGTGGAATAAAACCTATGGACCAAAAATATTCGGAAAAACCATGTCTAGAAGTGATTACAAGAAAATACATAGATTCATTAGGTTTGACAACAGAAGCACAAGGTCAGAGAGGATCAAAAGTGACAAATTTACCCACATTAGAGACATTTTTGACCTATTTGTTGAAAATTGCAGAGGTGCCTATATACCAACATATAGTTTGACAATTGACGAACAGCTATTGCCCATGAAAAACAGGTGCCCATTCATTGTATTTATGCCAAATAAACCTGATAAGTTTGGAATGAAATTTTGGGTCCTTACAGAGGTAGAAAACAAATACATTGTAAATGTGATCCCCTACTTAGGAGCCATAGAAAAGGAATCAAGGTTAGGGGTTCCCTTGGCGGAACATGTTGTGCTCAGTCTTACTGAAGTTGTGAAGAACAAAGG
>NC_090726.1:168212087-168232087 GCF_036898095.1 Palaemon carinicauda
GTGCAAATAGGAAAATAACTTTTTGCGTCAAATCCTTTAACGCACATTCTTCATTGCTCAACAGGGAGGCGAAATGAAGAACTTTATCTAAAGACCATGAGATGGGCTTTGGAGGTGCTGAAGGTCTGAGCCTAGCGCAGGCTTTCGGAACTTTATTAAAGATCTCGTTACCTAGGTCGATCTGGAAGGCAAATAAAATGGGTCTCATCAAAGCAGATTTACACACTGAAATCGTGTTAGCTGCCAACCCTTGGCCATGGAGGTGGATGAAGAAAGATAAGCAGAAGTCTGTTGAGATCTCCTGCGGATTCTTTGCCTTTACAAAGGCCACCCATTTTCTCCAGGATGACTCATATTGCCTTCTAGTCGATTTGCACTTGTATTCCTCTAGGAAGTCTATGCTGGCTTTCGAAATCCCGAAACGCTTTCTCACCGCTAGGGCGAGAAAATCATGAGCTGCAGGGTCTGGGTTTTCTGTAATGAAGCGCAGACAAACGACTTCTGGACTCGCTGGGTCAGAACTGGATGTGGTAGTGGCCCGAACTTCATCTGTAGTTCCAACGCCAAGGGGAACCACATACTGTTTGCCGACTTGTGGGCCACTATTGCCGCTACCCCCTTGAAGGATCTCAGTTTATTGAGGACCCTCAACAGAAGGTTGTGAGGAGGGAACAGATAAATCCTGGACCATATGTTCCAGTCGAGGGACATTGCGTCCACTGCTTCCGCTAAGGGGTCCTCGTACGGGGACACGTACAGGGGCAACTTCTTGTTGTCTTTCGTCGCAAAGAGGTCTATTTGCAGTTCTGGGACTTGATTCAGAATGAAGGAAAATGATCCTGCGTCTAAGGACCATTCCGACTCTATCGGTGTGAACCTGGATAGAGCGTCCGCTGTCACATTGCGGACTCCTTGAAGGTGAACTGCCGACAGGTACCACTTCTTCTTTTCCGCCAATCGGAAAATGGCTAACATCACTTGGTTAAGAGGTGGTGACCTCGACCCTTGTTGATTCAAGCATCTCACAACCACCTCGCTGTCCGTCACCAATCTTATGTGGATCGAGTGACGCGGGGAGACTTTCTTTAAGGTAAGGAGCACTGCCATAGCTCCTAGAAAGTTTATATGAAAGGTCCTGAATAGCTTGGACCAAGTCCCCTGGACTTTTTTCCGATGAGAGTGACCTCCCCATCCCTCCTTTGAGGCGTCTGAGTGAATCGTCATCGACGGGGGAGGTGGCTGAAGAAGAACCTACTTCTTTAGATGTCTGGCTTGGGACCAAGGTCTGAGAAGAGTACGTAGCCGAGGCGGCACTGGTCTTCTCAGTTCTCTTCGCGCGTTTGATGCATACCTTCTCCAAACTCCGGTTGCATCCTTTAGCTGTGCTCTTAGCACTGGGTCTGTCACTGAAGCAAACTGGAGAGAGCCTAGTACCCTCTCCTGTTCGCGTCTTGATATCCTTTCGGAATCTAGAAGTCTCTTGACAGAGCCCGCTATCTCCTTCCTTTTCTTCGTTGGGATGGAGAAACTGTGTGACAAAAGGTCCCAGTGGATTCCCAGCCACTGGAACTTTTGGGATGGAGAAAGTCGAGACTTTTTCTTGTTGATCTTGAAGCCTAGGTACTCTAGGAACTGGATCACCTGACTGGAAGCTTGCAAGCATTCGGTCTCGGATGCTGCCCACACCAGCCAGTCGTCCAGGTAAGCTACTACCTGAATTCCCTTTAGGCGTAATTGTTTGAGAGCTGCGCTCGCAAGCTTCGTGAAAATCCTTGGGGCTATGTTTAGCCCGAATGGCATGGCTCTGAAGGCGTACAGTTTCCGTTGTAGCCTGAACCCTAGGTAGGGGGAGAGTCGACGGCTGATTAGAATGTGCCAATAGGCATCTGACAAGTCTATAGAGACTGAGTATGCCCTCTTGGGCAGTAAGGTCCTTATGTGTTGCAGTGTTAGCATCTTGAATTTGCAATTCACTATGAACTTGTTGAGTGGTGACAAGTCCAGAATGACTCTGAGCTTTTCCGAGTCTTTCTTGGGAACACAAAACAGCCTCCCTTGGAATTTGATGGACTTCACCTTTCGGATCACATTTTTCTCCAACAGTTCTTGAACGTACTCCTCCAAAACGGGGGTGGAGTGTTGGAAAAACCGAAGGCATGGGGGTGGAGTGCTGTACCAGCTCCAACCCAGTCCATTCTTGAGTAGGCTTTGGGCCCAGGGATCGAAGGTCTAGCGATCCCAAAATTTCATCAGTCTCCCTCCTACCGGTATCATTTCACTTGGACTGCCGTCCTGAGGTCTTGCCTCCCTGACCACGACCACCTCTGAATCCCCTTCCCCTTGAGGGGCGCCTAGACGAGCCTCTGGATGCTCCTCTAGGTTTTGCACGAAAGGAAGAAGACTGTCCTTCGAACGTTGGGGCGAATGTGGTTGACTGACCTTGCACAGCCTGGGGTACCCACTGAAAAGCAGTCGGGGTTTGTGCCACCATCTGGGGCACTTGAGGCAAAGGCAATTGCAGTTGCTGTTGCTGTCTATAAGGCTTGGCTGGCCGAGATGGTAGCCTAGTCCTCATATTCTTCCTCTTTGGTTGAGGACCCTCATCCGGGGATGATTTTCTTTTGATAGCCAGGCCCCACTTCTGGAGAAGGTTTCTATTCTCCACGGCGGCCTTATCAACAACCTCTTTGACCACATCGGTAGGGAAAAGGTCTTTTCCCCAAATGTTGGAGGAGATTAATTTTCTTGGTTCGTGTCTCACCGAAGCCCCGGTGAACAAGAACTCCCTGCAAGCTCTCCTTGCCTTGATGAAGCCATAAAGGTCCTTCGTCACTGTGGCTAGGTGAGACTTAGCCACTACCATGAACATTTCATGGACCATAGGGTCACTTGCCATTGTCTCAAGAGTAGTCTGATGAGACATTGAGGCAGCCAGTCTTTCTTTGGTCTCGAACTCTCTTCGTAAAAGAGATTCGGACAGCTTGGGGAGGTCCTCGCCGAATTGCCGTCCGGCAATATCAGCCTCCAACTTTCCTACTGAGAATGTCAGATGGACATCCTTCCAGTCTTTGTGGTCCATAGGCAGAGCCAGCGACAAGGGTTTACACTCCTCCAGGGAGGGGCAAGGCTTGCCGGCCTCGACTGCCTTTAGGACAGCCGCAAACCCTTTCTGTAAAAAGGGGAAGGCTCTATCAGGAGAGGACACAAAAGAAGGGAGCTTCTTGCTCAATGCAGCTACCTTCGAATTAGAGAAGCCCCTCTCTTTCATCGAGGATGAAAGTAGGGCTTGAGCCTTAGCGTGGTCCATAATAATGACCTCCTTCGGCTCTGTCTCCTCCCTTGAAGCTGGTTCTTTTCTCAGCCGGACATAGCAGTCCGGATATGATGCCTTGCTGGGCCAGAATTCTACCTCCTCTAGGGGAACTGAACCCAGCTTATCCGAGATGACGATCTTTCCAGTCGTCATCGGCATGTGCTCAGCATACCTCCATGGGTTAGCATCTGAGCATATGGGAAGGTCTTTCACATTGAGCCTTTTCTGGGGCCCATGTGATTCTGCTAGGGACTGCATACGCAGTTCCATTGCAGCCGCCTTCTCCTGATTCTCCTTCTGCATTTGTTGGATCATTCCAACAATCGAAGAGAGGGCCTGTCCCAGTTCTACTGGGAGACCAGCCGATGTTGAGGGGATAGGCTCCGGCATCTGAACCGGAGTAGCCGACACCTCGTCGACCTCATCCTCTACGACATCCGGGGTTTGAACTTGATCCTGACCTTCTGCCAGGAGGTCTTCTTCCAAACGTTCGTCCAGGTCAGACATCCTGTCACACAACTGGATGTCTTGCATCGCATCTGCGACTTCCTCGTCCACCTGGACTTGATCTTGAGGGATCTCCTCTTGAGGCTGGGGAATCACTGCCTCAGCTGATGCCTGGGGAAAAAGATACGCCCTCATCTTCTCACTTGGAAGATAAGGGCCAGAGGTGTTCTTCTTGAAGCCCCTTACCCAAGTACGAAGCTTTTCCCTTGCTATATCCCTTGATTCCGCCGTTCTAGGGGAATCAAAAGCCTCAGTAATCAGGTTAGTGCATACAGTACATACCTGAGGGTCCCAATACTGGAGATCATCCTTGGAGACAGCGCATGCTGCGTGTCTCCTACAACACTCATGTCCGCAGAGGTTCTTGCTGCGGACATTGCAGAAAACATTTCCGCACTTCGGAGGGTCCCCCTGTAAAAAGAAGAAATTTCCATGAGTATCAAGTGAACTATGTATCACTGCATATGCATAGTATAGCATAACAATTCATAAAGGAAAGACACACACTTGTGTTTCCCTCACAACCCATTGTTGCAGCCTTCCAGATAATAAAATCAAAATGGTTTATCTCTTCTAGAGTAACCAATGCAAGGTTTCCAGAGGAAACAGGTGGAGCTCACACCTAGGCAATGATTTTAAAATCCTGGATAATAGACAGGGAAGAACTCTGCTTCCTATCTGAGGGCAACAGCAAAGGGCTGTGCAAGAAAACACAATAGTGTTAGAAGATACAGTGCTGTACCTAAACCTTTACTATAGTTTTCTTCTTACTGTATATGCTATACAGAAGAATACTAGTACAGTATAGGAGGATGTGTGCCGGCCTGCCTTTGCCGGCCGGCACACACCACAGCTAGCTTTAAAGTATACTACTTAACAGCTATAGGGCGGCAGCACTCTGGTTCAAATGCCTGTGCCGGTCGGCAGCAGCTGCCGACCGGCAACAGCCAGTGTTGGCCGGCAATGACTGCCGGCCAGCAACTACACAAGGTAGTACCCAGCTGCCGGCCACACTCTTGGTGACCGGCAGACAAGGACTGACATAAGCCGGCCGGCAAAGGTACAAGACCGATGCCAGCCGACAGCAAAAGAACCAGAAGACTACACCTGCCCGGCTGCCGGCCTCATAGGCCGGCAGCCGGGACAGGTACAGCACTAGAAGAAAATAGAATGGATGCCGGGATAAGAGTGTACACAACCCCCCAAGCCCGGCAACCAAAAGAGTGCGTATAAGGAAGGGGAGAAACTTAATTCAGGCTTCCTTGACCAATGCCGTCCGGCTCTGCCGGCAGGCATGGATGAGGGACCAAGAGAGGTCCGGGCAGCACTCGAAAACATAAGACCCTTGCCGGCCAGCATCTCTGCCGGCCGGCAATGGGCTTAGTCAACTCCACATCCCAACCTATACTAGGTCCAGAAGTAGAATGACGTACAGTACAGTAATACCCCTGCCGGCCAGCTCTGCCGGCCGGCAAGGTACAGTACAGTAATGGCTAGGCCATTACGGAGATAGAGGGGGAAGGGACAAGAGGGTCCTGCCAACCTTGCTTTAGTGACAGATCACCCGCAGCCAAGAACTATGTCTTAGCCTAAGGGAGATCTAAGGGAAAGGGCCAGCAATACTTGCCAGCTTCCAGAGCACCAAAGCAAGGAAGGCGTTGCTACTCCCAAGGGAAGAACTTATCCTCCCCCGAGAACAGCGACAGGACTTAGTCTGGTCGATCACAAAAGAAGGAATCATAACTTACAGAAACCTTCGGTAGTGACCTAAGGGAGCTAAGCTCCCTTTGTAAGTGTTAGGTCAGCGAGGGAGACTCTGCCCCAAGCCAGACAACACGGACTCAGACTAAAAACTCTGTTGTTCTGTCCCTCTTTGAACCAGACTTACTGGAACAGGAAGGTACAGTAACACCCTAGTATAGTTTTATCGAAAATAAATTCGGAAAAAACCACTTCGGGATAAGCCCAAGGCTTAAACAGAGGGAAAGGGATTGCATACCTTCTCCGAAGAAAAGAAAGCAACCGGGGAGTATGATAAAGTATACTAAGGCTCCATAAGCAATTAGCCTAGGCACCAAGAGAATCGATTACCTAATTCACCGAAACTCTCACGTATACAATCTTGGAAATATTCCACACAGTCTTAAATGTATAAAATATAGCCTAAAGCTTCAATAAAATTTTAATTACACTCGGAAAAACCAAAATCATGCATGAAGTACTAGGACCAAACGACTAGGCTACATGGCCTAGCGTAGGCCAGAATGGCGAATACTTCGCCAAATAATACTAAGCACGAAAGGAAATCCTATGTAAAGCTAAATAGCTAAAATTTATTAAAGCAAAACAACCAGGAATGTCACTCTGACTAACTAATTTATACCTAGCGAGTGACAGTGTCCAGGACACCTCTGGTAGGCTACGGCTCTTGTATCAAAGATTAATCCTATTAATCAATCAAAATTTTACCAAGAGCCTACATTTATACATAACAGACACTATACTCAACTTATCCGAGGCCAACGAAGACGGAGAAGCCATGAAAAGCTGAATAAATCCAAGATTTGCGAGAAAAACAGGAAAAAACACCGAGTTGTTAAGCTACGCAAAAAGGAATGCAGATGGCGCCAGGATTGGCGCCAGGCACGCATACGAATCGGGGGATAGGGAAGCCTTGGGAGCGGCTCCCCTTTTTCTTTCCCGAATTCGTATCTCGTCAATCTCCTCCTACGAGACGAAATCTCTGTTCAGGTCGTAGATTGCCATGTGACGTGTCTAGAATACGTCCTCTGATATGTCGCGATATCCCTTTCACGAGGGATACTCGCTCCAGGAGTTAGAATTCTGGTACCTTAAGGTAAATTCTCTGGGAATATCGCCGTAGTTGTAATATACCCTAGGAAGCTACCCTATAGGAACTTCCATCAGGACGACATGGCTTGAGCCCAAAAATATATATATACATATATATATATATATATATATATATATATATATATATATATATATATATATATATATATATATATATATATATATATATATATATATATATATGCATATATACATATATATATATATATATATATATATATATATATATATATATATATATATATATATATATATATATATATATACATATATATGTATATATACACACATATATATATATATATATATATATATATATATATATATATATATATATATATATATATATATATATATATATATATATATATATATATATATATATATATATATATATATATATATATGTATATATGTAATCTATTTTTGGGTGAGATAGCCATGTCACCCTGATGGAAGGTTCCTATAAGTAGCTTCAAAGGGATATTTGAACTACAGTGATATTCCCAGAGAATTTACCTTTAGATCTCAAGAATTATAACTGCTCGCATGAATATCCTTATAATTTCTCTTAAGGATGTCACATTAATCAGGGGACGTATATCTTGATACGACACATAGCAATCTTCACCCCGAATAGCGTTTTCGCCTCGAGGGGAAAAGTGGCAAATTAGAAGGGGAGCCGTTATCAAGGCTACCCTTCCTGCCATACTACTATTGAGTATCTAGATGGCACCATATCCAAGAAAGCGGTTATTCCTAGAAGCCTTGAATATGGTGATACAGATATAGTAGTTTCGGGAGGGAACCTGCCAAGGTCTTTTCTATAGAACAGAAGGGCGGGTCCATCAGGATGACATTGCTATCTCACCCAAAAGTAGATTTTTTGCTTCGCTCAAAATCCATTTATTGGGCTCAAGCCATGTCGTCCTGATGGAAGTTTACCAAAGAATTACTAGAAAGTACTATATCTGTGGATATTCATAGGTGCCTTAACCTTGGGACAATTTTTCTATGGTCATCGGGACCATTGAGACAAGTGACATTACCGTTATCCGTCAATACCACTAATCATAGACAATGTTAGTGCATCTTGCTCCTTGTAGGAAAGAGTCATACTAGACAGTAGAAAAGGGGCCTCAAGGTTAGCATATATTGTATGAACAATCATAAGTACCCACCAGATATACAAACGGTCTCATGGTTTGTATATATTGTCGTAACAATATAAGTGTCAACTATATCCATTATTTGTAAGCATACAATGATATGAGGTTTACTTAATTAAATAATTAAGAGAACTCTGGCATATTTAATGGGCAAATTGCAGGGTGAAATAGGACGCAATTACATTCTATTAAACATTTATTTCGAATAAATGACTAAATGGAAAAACGAGTGTAACGAATGTATCGTATTAAAGGAATTATACGTGCAATGTATATAGAATTTTTTTTTCCTCCCTGAAAAGGAAGAAATGATGAGTGTCACTCTAAAACTGGAAATTTTGATAAATTTTCCCAATATAAATTATATAAATGTAGTATACTATCAACACTGTGTACTGTGTACACACGGTACAAGTGTTATCCCTATAATTCCACACCTGATATTTTCGAACAGTCTTAGTGTCACCATGGTGACACTCACTTAAAATTTATCGGACTGGAAGTGTCAACACCCTTTCACCCTAATTGATAGTCCCAATCAATTAACTGCTCATCGCTGCACTAGACAACAGGTTTTAATACACTACTTGCCGCAACCACATAATGTTTCAGTTCATGGACTTGCTTAGAACAGTGTTTGTAGAACATCCTGATGATTTCCATCCAGTATATGAGCGAGGATGCCCAAAGTCCATATACTGAAAAATGTTCAGTGATGAAGCAATTTTCCTTGGATCATGAACTGCAGGTGTACTGTCTTGATCTGCTCTGCGAATGGAGTATGTGAGCTTTGCCCTCAGTTGTTTTAGGGATAAGTTTAATCCTGAGGTATCTCCTTTGAAGAGCTGTCCTCCCGTGAAGTCTGAAGTTCTAAGAAGATAGACCTTTAGACACTCCACCGGACATAGAGAGACATCTTCCTTCAGAGGGCATATTCTCCAGGGACCACATGTTTTAGTGGGTAGCTCGTTCTTGGCGAGAAAAGCTGGATCAGGAAAGAGATTCAGTTCTCCCACTTCTGTGAACTGAATGTGACCCTTATTTCTTGATAGGGCTACTATTTCACTAACTCTAGCCCCTGAGGCTATAGTGAAGAGGAAAATAACCTTCTGTGTTAGATCCTTGAGAAAACAATCTTCATTGTAGACAGATGAATCATAATGTAAGACCTTGTGCAAAGACCATGAAATGGGCTTCGGAGGAGCTGCAGGCCTGTGTTTAGCGCATATAGAAGAGGTCTTTTCAAGGCTGACTTACAAGTAGTTATCATGTTAGCTGCCAGACCTTCATTATGAAGGTGGATAAAGAAGGACAGACAGAAGTCTACTGAAATTTCTTTCGGTCCTTTTGCTTTAACAAAAGTAACCAACTTTTTCAAGACCATTCAAACTGACTTCTAGTGGACTTAGTCTTGTATTCTTGTAAGAAGTCTATACTGACTTTTGAGATACAAAATCTTTTCTTAACCGCTAGGGTGAGAAAATCATGAATTGAAGGTTTTGGGTTGTCCGTGATGAATCGAAGACAGTTAACTTCTGAATCCGTTGAAATAGTGCTGGTTTCAGTACGAGGGCCAGCCTCAGCCTCAGTTCCCTAACTAGAGGGAACCAGTAGCTCTTGGGCTATTTGGGAGCCACTAGAGCTGCCGTTCCTTGGAAGATTCTCAGCGTGTTGAGAACCTTCAGCAGGAGATTGGATGGAAGTTCCGGGTCCATCCGCTCCAAACTAGGGACATGGCGTCCGTTATCTCCTCTAGAGGGTCCTCGTGTAGGGCTACATTTCGAGTCAGTTTCTTGATGACGCTCGTCACAAAGAGGTCGTTCTGCAGTTCTGGTGCTTGTTCCAAGATGGAAGAGAATGAGTCTGAGTCTCTGGACTATCCTGACTCTAAAGGCTTTAGCCTGAGTAGAGCATCCGCTGTTACATTGTGGATTATTTGCAAGTGAACTGCTGATAGGTGCCGTCTCCTTAGGCAAGGGATGGCTAATCTCACATGGATTATCTGGGACAATCTCGAGCCTTGTCGGTTCAGATGTCTCACTATCACTTCTCTGTCCAAGATCAGCATGATGAGGGCTGATCTGCGTGGGGAGAGTTTTTCCAACGTCAAAAGGACTGCCATGGCTCTTAAAATGTTGATGAGAAGGGCCTTGAACAGAGATGACCAAGTCCGTTGGAGTTTCTTTAGACGGGAGTGAAATCCCCATTCTTCCGTCGAGGCATCTATGTGGATGATCATTGATGGTAGAGGTGGTTACAAGGGCATGGTCCTCATTAGGCTCTTGGCCTTCGACCATGTGTTGAGAAGTGATCAAAGTAAGGCCGATATTGGTCATTTTTTATCTCTTCGAGCGTTTGATGCATATCTTCTCCAGACTCCTGACGTATCCTTCAGCTGTGCTCCTAGCATGGGACTGTCACTGCTGCGAACTTGAGAGAGTTCAGTACTATTTCCTGTTAGCGTCTTGAAATCCTGTTGGATTACAGTAGTCTCTTGACCGATCCTGCGATCTCATTCTTCTTCCCTAAGAGAAAGGAGAGACAATATGACCTCAGGTTCCAATGGTTTTTCAGTCTATGAAACCTTTGATGTGGAGGGAGTTGAGACTTCTTAAATTTGATTTTGCATCCCAGATGTTCCAGGAACTGAGTTACTTCTTTGGATGCATGTAGACCAGCCGCTTCGGGTGCTGCCCGCACCAGACAGTCGTCCGGGTACATTGTGACATGAACAGTTTCTAGGCGTGGTGTTTCACGACTGTGTCTGCCAATTCCATGAAGATACTTGGGACTGTTTAGTCCAAAGGGTATGGCTCTTAGAACATACTTTATCTTCTGTAACTTGAATCCTAAGTAGGAGGAGAGGTGGCGACTGACTAGAAGATGCCAATAGGCATTTGTCAGGTCTATCGAGACTGTAAACGCTCGTTTTTGTAATAGGGTCCTTATGTGTAGAAGGATTAACATCCTGAACTTGCTGTTTCTTATGAACTTATTGAGTGGCGACAAGTCCAGAATGACTCTGGGTTTTCTTGAGTCGTTCTTGGGAACACAAAACAGCCTTTCCTGGAATTTGATGGACTTTGCTTTCCTTATAACCTGTATGCTCAGGAGCTATAGGGTATACTCTCCTAATACGGGGTTGAAGTGTTGGAAGAGTTGAGGAAATGATGGTGGAGACATGTCTAGTTTCCATCCAAGTCCAATCTTGATTAGGACTTGGGCCCTAGGATCAAAGGTTCAACGATCCTGAGATTGTTGGAGCCTCTCTCCCACCAGAAGCATCTCCTTGCTTCGATTGATCGGAGGGTTTACCTCCTCGACCGCCTACCTGGGGCAACGCGGTCATAGAAACTGTGGGATGTTGTTGAGCAGGGCGAGGGAAAAGTATAGACTTTTTCGTCTTCATTTTAGGTGGGGGACCCACATTCGGGGAAGACTTCCTCTTTAAAGAGATGCCCCATTTCTGGAGAAGGTTCCTATTCTCTGTGATGGCTTTCTCGACTACCTCTTTGACTACATCGTTCGGAAAGAGGTCTTTACCCCTGAGGTTGGAAGATATTAGCTTCCTGGGTTAATGTTTTACTGTTGCAGCAGCAAACACGAACTCTCTACAGGCTCTCCTAGCCTTCATAAAAGCAATTATGTCTTTTACTAAGGTGGCCATATGCATTTTGGCTAAGACCATGAGCATGTCTGGGGTACTTCGTTGGCCTGCACACATCTCTATGCAACTTTGTAGGGATAAAGAGGCCGCAAGTCTCTACTTCGTTTCTTGTTCCTTGCACAAGAGAAGCTCAGAAAGTTTAGGGAGATTCTCGCTAAACTGTCGTCCAGCAAAGTCCGTGTCCATTTTCCCTACTGAAAAGTTTAGGTGGACTTCCTTCCATTCCTTCTCCTGCATGAGCAAGGCTAGTGACAGAGGCCTGCACTCCTCAAGTGCAGGGTAGGGTTTGCCTGCATCCACTGCTTTGGTAACATATTTAAATGCCTTCCACGTAAAGGGGAATGCTATTGAAGCAGGAGCAAGAAAGGTAGGGTGTTTCTTGCTCAAGGCGGACACTTTTGACACTGAATAACCCGCCTTTCTCAGGCTACTTGACAAGAGAGCCTGTGCCTCATCGTGGTCGTAAACCATGACTTTTTCCAGTTCTGTCTATTCTTTTGACATTGGTTCATGCTTCAGTGGAATGAAGCAATCAGGGAAAGCGTTAAAGCTTGGCCAAAACTGGATGTCATCTAAGGGGACTGCTCCCATCTTCTCTGAGATGTAGAGTTTGCCGTTCAAAATCGGCATAAGCTCCGCATACCTCCAGGGATTAGTTTTGGAACAGGTCGGGAGGTCTTGGTCTCTGGGTTGCTTGAATGACCCTCGGGAGGCAATAAGTGGAGCTTCACTGAGCTCTCTCTTGAATATCGCTTCCCTTGTTTCGCCTCGTTTGTGAATGTTCTCCATTAAGTCCGTAAGATGGGCCAGCGCCTGGCTTGTGTTGTCCAATAGTGGGGTAGAAGGTGAAAAAGTCGAGGGTAACGGTTCTGGGGCCTGCACAGATGGAAGGAATTCCAACACGACATCGTTAATTCTCCCGGAGGTGCCTCCCAGCCATCCGTCTCGATGCCAATTTGGACGCAGGGAGGTGCGAGTCGTGCTTGGGGCACAACCATTTCACTAACCGCTTTCGGGAACAGTAAGCTACACATCCTATTGTTAGGTAGGTTTGGTCCCGGAGAGTTCTTCTGGAACCCTCTTACTCATTTCCGGAGCTTTTTACGTGTCACATCCCTAGACTCCATTGACTTGGGGTCATCAAAACTTTTGATCACTAAGGTGCGGCAGATATTGCAGACCTTGGTGTCCCAATATTGAAGGAATTCGGTAATAATGGTGCAGGGGTCATAAGACCTGCATGCTGTATGACCATAGAAGTATTTACTCCTAATATTGCAGAAAACCGCATCACATGTCATCTGGGGTTCCTCCTGTATATAAAAGAAAACAAAATGAGTATACTATTGTTTATCTCACATGATAAACAGATATACAATTATTCATATGTTATTCATTATAGCTTAGGATAGTAAGCTAGAAAGAAATATTGTGCGGTAAGTATTAACTGATTTCCAATTAGAGTATTGAAGGAATTCTTTTCTTTCAATATAGGTTCAGTCTCAGCAAACGACTGTACAAGGGTACACAAGATATGTTAGAAATTAACTACTGTATAATAATACTATAGTTTTCTGTTTGCAGTATATACTATACTGCAAATACACTGGCAATTATATAATTATATACTGTAGTTCAGCCGGTGTGTTGCCAGCATGGCTAGCACCTGGCGGCACGGTCCGGCCGGCATGTCGCCGACGGTACTAGAAATTAGAAAAGACACATACTTGTGTATCCCACCCAGCCAATTGCTGTAACCTTCCCTTCCTATATTAAACTATAGAGTTTCCTGATCAGGAAAGCTCAAAGAATAGGGTTCTAACATTTAGGGATAGAAAAGTGTACTACCACTGACCCTTCTAAGATATTCAATATTGTAGGGTAAATTGTAAACTGATTTCTAATCAGAGTATTGGAGGAATTTTATTCCTTCAATATAGGATTGGTCTCAGCAAAAGACAGGGCGAGGATACACAAGATATGTTAGAAAATAGCTACTATAAATTATATATAATAGTTTTCTATCGGCAGTATATATTCTACTTTAAATATACTGGCTTCTGTATAATCATATACTATAGTTCAGCCAGCATATTACCGGCAGAGCTTATCCCTGGCGGCAGAGTCCGGCAGGCATATGGCCGGCTGGTTAGTACCCAGCGGGAATGGTAGAGTCAGAATGCCGACTGAGTAAGTACCTAACGCCACTGTCCTGGCCAGCACCATGATAGAGAGAGAGAAAGTAAGGAGTGAGGGACTGCCTTATTATAATATATGTTTACACTACATAAGGATGTAAGTATATGAACTTACTGCCTTCCTCCAGAAAGAAGATTCAAATGGAAGGGGAAAATGCATCTTTCATGCTTCGATCCAGTCACAAAGACCGTTGCTGGCATTGCTGGTTACAGGACTGTGGATGGCAGTCCAAGGAAGGACTGAAGAACCTTCAGCGGCAGAGGGGTCTCCCACCGGCAGTGGCCATTGCCGGCACAACCTTCCCGGATCCTATATCCGTAAGGGTAAGACTGAGTGGCTTAACAACTGCTTATGTAAGCGTACGGCCGGCCCCGCAACCCACCGGCAAGCGGTGAGATTGCAGGACGGCGGCCACAAGGAATGCGATGTCTAAGTCATCGCTAAAGGACAGAGGGGGCGAGGAAAAGGGTCCTGTATAAAGTGTGGAAGAAGGCGGCAAGGTTTCCGCCGCTACCACACAAGGAAGATACTCTGTTTGGATATCGGCGCCATCCTAGGTGGCAGAGGAATATCTATTCTTCAGCCTAGGGTCTGCCTGAATGGTGTTAAGAGGCGGCGGCAGGATTGCCACCATCTCTCAACACCGGAGAAACATCGTTTCAGTGTCGGCGCTGTCCTAGGCAGCCGAACAATGTCTATTCTTCAGCCTAGGCTATGCCAACACAGGACTAGTCTTCTAGACCGCAGGGGAGAAGGGGACGACAACATACTACCCTTTCAGGTGCGGCCTAGGGAGGCTTAGCCTCCTATGCCGCCAGCTAAGCCGGCAGGAGAGGGACTACTCAGCCTGTGGCTCTAAAGCCGGCAGAAAGACTGAATACTCTGAGATTCTGTCGAAAACCAAAGCCAGGCTCTCGCTGGCAAAGGTGGAAGACAGAAAAACCCTAGCCTAGTCTAGCCTGGAGTGAACTACTCTATGGCTAGACTAGAAAGGGTTGCCGCCTACAGCGGCACTCAGAGGAAAGGAGGGATTACCCTTAAATCTCCACAGAAGACAGTTATCGAGTTATATAATTCTAGGAGACGTACTATCTCCCATTGAATCAATAAAACGATACACGAGGGTAAACGGGGATAATATCTAAAAGTATACTATATCTCCTAGGCTAGGTAGCCTGGGCAAGACGAGATCTCAGTTACGTAATTCACCGAAACTCTAATATATACGATCGACAAAAGGAAGAGGTGATTATGCATGAAATAAATATGTTTACTACTATAATTGTGCCGTGATAGCTTTCATAATTCATTAATGCTACTACAACCGGGAATTGTTTTATTAACTAAATAACACATGCATAATGTACGATGGCACCCAGGGCGCCTCCGGTGACTGGCCTAGCTCCTAACACAATAAATTACTCTAATTTCACCGTGGAGCAGGGGCTAATAATTATACACTGTGAAGAATCAATACTAAACTTTCCAGAGGCGAAAGAAGCTGGAGATTGCATAATAATCGTCACAAAATCGATCAAAAAGGTTAGATCAACAGGGATATGGCCGGCTGGTTAGTACCCAGCGGCAATGGTACAGTCGGAATGTCGACTGAGTAAGTACATGACGCCACTGTCCTGGCCGGCAGCATGATAGAGAGAGAGAAAGCATGGAGTGAGGGACGGCCTTATTACAATATACGTTTACACTACATAAGGATATAAGTATATAAACTTACTGCCTTCCTCCAGAAAGAAGATTCAAATGGAAGGGGAAAATGCATCATTCATGCTTCCATCCAGTCACAAAGACCGTTGCTGGCATTGCTGGTTACAGGACTGTGGATTGCAGTCCAAGGAAGAACTGAAGAACCTTCAGCGGCAGAGGGGTCTCCCACCGGCAGTGGCCATTGCCGGCACAACCTTCCCGTATCCTATATCCGTAAAGGTAAGACTGAGTGGCTTAACAACTGCTTATGTAAGCGTCCGGCCGGCCCCGCAACCCACCGGCAAGCGGTGAGATTGCAGGACGGCGGCCACAAGGAATGCGATGTCTAAGTCATCGCTAAATGACAGAGGGGGCAAGGAAAAGGGTCCTGTATAAAGTGTAGAAGAAGGCGGCAAGGTTTCCGCCGCTACCACACAAGGAAGAAACTCTGTTTGGATATCGGCGCCATCCTAGGTGGCAGAGGAATATCTATTCTTCAGCCTAGGGTCTGCCTGAATGGTGTTAAGAGGCGGCGGCAGGATTGCCACCATCTCTCAACACCGGAGAAACATCGTTTCAGTGTCGGCTCTGTCCTAGGTGGCCGAACAATGTCTATTTTTCAGCCTAGGATATGCCAACACAGGACTAGTCTTCTAGACCGCAGGGGAAAAGGGGACGACAACATACTGCCCTTTCAGGTGCGGCCTAGGGAGGCTTAGCCTCCTATGCCGCCAGCTAAGCCGGCAGGAGAGGGACTACTCAGCCTGTGGCTCTAAAGCCGGCAGAAAGACTGAATACTCTGAGATTCTGTCGAAAACCAAAGCCAGGCTCTCGCTGGCAAAGGTGGAAGACAGAAAAACCCTAGCCTAGTCTAGCCTGGAGTGAACTACTCTATGGCTAGACTAGAAAGGGTTGCCGCCTACAGCGGCACTCAGAGGAAAGGAGGGATTACCCTTAAATCTCCACAGAAGACAAGTATCGAGTTATATAATTCTAGGAGACGTACTATCTCCCATTGAATCAATAAAACGATACACGAGGGTAAACGGTGATAATATCTAAAAGTATACTACATCTCCTAGGCTAGGTAGCCTGAGCAAGACGAGATCTCGGTTACGTAATTCACCGAAACTCTAATATATACGATCGACAAAAGGAAGAGGTAATTATGCATGAAATAAATATGTTTACTACTATAATTGTGCCTAGATAGCTTTCATAACTCATTAATGCTATTACAACCGGGAATCGTTTTATTAACTAAATAACACATGCACAATGTACGATTGCACCTAGGGCGCCTCCGGTGACTGGCCTAGCTCCTAACACAATAAATTACTCTAATTTCACTGTGGAGCAGGAGCTAAAAATTATACACTGTAAAGAATCAATACTAAACTTTCCAGAGGTGAAAGAAGCGGGAGATTGCATAATAATCCTCACAAAATCGATCAAAAAGGTTAGATCAACAGGGAACACCACCGTGCGAAATCGCTACAAAATTAGGAATAACAGCCATCTTGGATATGGCACCATCTAGATACTCAATAGTAGTATGGGAGGAATGGTAACCTTGATAACGGCTCCCCTTCTAATTTGCCACTCTTCCCCCTTAAGGCGAAAACACTATTCGGGGTGAAGATTTTATCAATATATATGTCCCCTGATTTATGCGATATCCATAAGAAAAATTCTAAGGATATTTCGGCCAAGAATTAGAATTCTGGAGATCTAAAGGTAAATTCTCTGGGAATATCCCTGTAGTTCAAATATCCCTTGAAAGCTACTTATAGGAACCTTCCATCAGGACGACATGGCTTGAGCCCCCAAAAACGAAATAATGAAGTAGATTCTAACCTTTTAATCATATCGTCAATAGTAGGTAAATTGAAATTTATACCAAGATGATTTCTTGGAAATTATGCCTCATATAGAACAGTCATCTTCATCATCAAAGATTTTTCCTACTTTTTTTATTCATGCGGTGTTGTCCATGTGATGAGAAATTTACTATTTATTTCTCTTTTATAATATCACATAAACATTATATATAAAACTCATTACATTATGTTCTGTATATGATTTTAATCATATTTACTAATGAAAATATAGATAAACTTAATGGCTCAAACAAGGAAATAATAAAAATATTTTTCTATTAAAAAAGATATTTGTTTTAGCATAAAATACCCCAAAAAATCGTAGAATAGGATAGTAGTTAACTCAAGCAGTTTATATTGCCAAACTAACTGAAGTGCATGGATTTTATTGCATGGAGGAAAGGGGGAGGAAGGGGTTGGTGAATAGCCTCCTATTGAAGTCTCCATTAATAATCTTGAAAAATATTCTAAAACAAAGGATTTCTTTTTATGGGATTATAAATAAAAAACATCCATAACCCTTAAAAGTAGTTGATATACATTTTTTTAACAGCATACAAAAAAACGGAGGTAAAAAATCTCAGTGACACCCTCATTAGATAAATTACATGAGCATAAAAATATAAATGAGATTTTTTGGCTTAAGCTATGTCATCCTGATGGAAGGTTCCTATTGGTAGCTTTCTAAGGGATATTTGGCTACAATGATATTCCCAGAGAATTGACATTTAGGTCTCTAGAATTCTAACTCTTGGCGCGAATATCCTTAAAATTTCTCTGAAGGATATCGCATATCAGGGGACGTATATCTTGATACGACACATAGCAATCTTAACCCCGAATACCGTTTCTGTTTCTAGGGGGAAGAATGGCAAAAACATAAGGGGAGCCGTTATCAAGGTTACCATTCCTCCCTGGTCACACTGCCTATCCATTCTCTCAGGGAAGAGGAGAGAGATCGCAGGGTCTGTCAAGAGACTACTGAAAATACGACAGGTTCTCAAGACGCCAACAGGAAAGAGTACTGTGCTCTCTCCAGTTCGCAGCAGTAACAGACCCAGTACTAAGATCACTGCTGAAAGATGCGTCAGGAGACTGGAGAAGATATGCATCAAACGCACGAAGAGATCTAAAATGGCCGATACCGGCCATACTATGATCACTTCTCAAGCCGTGGTCGAAGGCCAAGACCCTAACGAGGACCATGCCCTAGCAACCACCTCTGCTGTCGGTGACCATCCACACAGATGCCTAGACAAAAGGATGGTGAGTTCACTCCTATCAAAGGGAAGTCCAAGGGACTTGGTCATCTCTGTTCAAGGCCTATCACATCAATATTTTGGAGGCCATGGCAGTCCTCTTCAAGTTGGGAAAACTCTCCCCTCGCAGATCAGTCCACATCAGGCTGATCCTGGACAGCGAAGTAATAGTGAGATGTCTTATCAGACAAGGCTCGAGATCGTCCCATGTCAATCATGTGATATTAGTAATCCTTTGTCTAGAGAGATGGCACTTATCAGCAGTTCACTTAAAAGAGTCCTCGGTTGGAACGAATGGACCTGGATTTTCCTGTTCCTTCCATCCAATCTCCTGCTGAAGGTCCTAAACCAGCAGAGATCCTTCCAGGGAACGGCAGCTCTATTGAGCCCCAAGTGGCCCAAGAGTAACTGGTTCCCTCTAGTGATGGTACTGAAGCTGAGGCCGGTCCCTCTACCGAACCCGGCACTATGTCAACGGGTTCAGAAGTCGACTGTCTTCTCTTCATCACAGTGAACCCATAACATTAATCTTATGATTTTCTCGCCTTAGCAGTTAAGAAAAGATTTTGGATATTAGAAGGCAGTATAGACTTCTTAGAAGAATACAAGTCTAAGTCAACTAGATGACGAATATAAATCGTCTTGGAAAAAGTATGTTGCTTTTGTTAAAGCAAAAGGACCGTAACAAATTTCAATAGACTTCTGTCTGTCCTTCTTTATCCACCTTCATGAACAAGGTCTGGCAGCTAACACGATAACAACGTCTAAGTCAGCCTTGACTAGACCTCTTCTATATGTCTTTCAAGTTGACCTGACGAACGAAATCTTTAACAAGATCCCGAAGGCATGCGCTAGACTTAGGCCTGCAGCTCCTCCGAAGCCCATTTCATGGTCTTTGGACAAGGTCCTACATTATGCTTCATCTGTGAACAATAAAGATTGTTTTCTCAAGGATCTAACCCAGAAGGTTATTTTCCTGATCACTATAGCCTAAGGGGGTAGAGTTAGTGAAATAGTAGCCCTATCAAGAAATGAGGGCCACACTGAGTTCACAGAAGTGGGAGAACTGAATATCTTTCCTGATCCAACCTTTCTTGCCCAGAATGAGCTACCCACTAAGAGATTGGTCCCTGGAGAATTTGCCCTCTGAAGGAAGATGTCTCTCTATGTCCAGTAGAGTGTCTAAAGGTCTCTCTTCGAAGAACTTCAGAATTCAGGGGAGGAAAGCTCTTCAAAGGAGATAACTCAGGATTAAATTTATCCCTAAAACAACTGAGGGCGTTGCTCACCTACCTCATTCACAGAGCGGATCCTGACAGTACACCCGCAGGTCATGATCCGAGAAAAATTGCTTCATCACTGAACTTTTTCAGAATATAGACTTTGAGCGTCTTCGCTCATATACTGGATGGAAGTCATCCAGAGTGT
>NC_090726.1:168247087-168248414 GCF_036898095.1 Palaemon carinicauda
AGGCATCCTGACATCTAAGGTCATTGACGCCAGTAAGCCATGTAAAACTAGATTACTATTTGAAATTGAAAATGATATTTTGGAATAAAATGAGAACATTAACGGTAAAAAGTAAATTGTAAGTAATGAATATTAATATTTTACCACACACACCAAAAAATATAAAATGATGTTTTAAAGTAATTGAGACTCATATTATGAAAAAAAAAAAAAAAAAAAAAACCAATATCAATAAAAGAACGACATATAAATGTTAAAAACTTTGTTCATGGAAAGAGAAATATAACATATTTTTTGTAGGAACACTTCATTGAAATTTTTCCTTATAAATTTTCGTGTATAAAAAGGTTACCATCTAAGAACCCATATAGAGTTTTTTTTTTTTTCAACCTAAATTATAATGTATTTATTATTAAAAAAATTGCCTTCCTGGGTTCAAAAACATATTTGAATGAGGTATACCTGTGCTTTCCTGCATTTATATAGTTGATAAATATGCTATTAAGTTCCATACAGGGTTTTATTCAGAGTCGACAAAAACGGAAAAGGAGGAGAAAAGATAAACTATGGTAAGAAATTTTTTTTTCAAATATTATCATTATCTGTAAATTCTTTCTTAGACTAAGTATAAGCAAAAAGCATTATGAAAGGGGAAGACAAAAAAATTATCAAATACAATTTTTGCAATGGCAAAAATTTTTTAACCGTGACCCAAAATAGATTGGACAACGTTAAATTGTCAGAGATTTACGCACTGCATAATATATCACCGAATGATATAATTAGGGTTGATTTTCAGGCAAGTAATTTTAGCAACTTATGTGGGTAATTATCTAATTCTCTGTGAATTTTCATTTTATGAGAGATATCGCGTGGACATTTAGCCAAATCAAAATTTTGTTTAAAATGATGTAACATTATTGGTGCAGTTTGAATAGTGAATAGAAAATCAGATATTATTCAAAATATAGCTAAGCAGTGAAAATATGCGCATGTATGGAGATCATTGAAATTATAAGCGACTGCTAACAATAGTCATAAATAAGAATACATGTGTAAAAGGAAGAATTGATTGTGTGACTTTGATATTTCTTTAAACGAATATTAGAATTAGGAATAGGAGTCGGTCTTTATTATTGCTGCTGCATTAGTTTGTACTTATCTATCATGAAAGTCTTTCATATCATTGGGGTACTTTCAAATTAGTCACCCAAATAATTTTCCTTTGAAAATTTAACACATCTCTTACTTCAAGGTATAACCAATTCTATTATAAAAGCAAAACATTTTTAATCTCTAATTAAATATTTACTTTATGGAAATATGG
>NC_090726.1:168248914-168266414 GCF_036898095.1 Palaemon carinicauda
AAAAGATGTCTATATAATATAAACAACAGTAAGTTATATTCTACGTTCTTTACTATAAATAACGAGAGATTATAAACAGTTTTTTTTTTATCCGTTCTCTTCTGCCAAGGTAACTCTATATGACACGACATAGTCTGTCAAAGTCTGCCGGTTTCTGCCTGGTTACTACCAACAGAGGATATGAAACATTCACATTATCGTTTGGAAGGGCCAAATATATTTTTGTAGCTTCCATGTTCCTAAGGTCATATTGATAGATCTTGGTGTGGATTTCATCTCATATTTCCACCTACTGGTTAATGTTGCTCTCCGACGATTACTCAACCTCGATTTGTACTCCTCCATATCTCTCTAACCCGTCCCTCAGACCTCACTCTCCGCATCAGCACACCCATGGATACCTATACCCAACTACTTACATTGTACCCAGAAGTTTTCTGTCCATAGCTTCATCAATTCCAACAGTTCCCACCACATACGGTATTTATCATCATATCAAAAGGACGGACCCCCAGTATTCCCCAGATCCCTGCGACTGATAACAGTTCGTTTGGCAGCCGCTAAACAAACATTCGCCAAAATGGAACAAATGGGCCTTTGCCAAAAGGCACAAAGTCCATGGTCGTCACCTTTATATATTTTCCTGGAAAAAGATGGCTTTGGCGTGTGTGTGGGATTACAGGCACTGAACATGCAGACAGAACCAGATCACTAACCCCTCCCAAACAGGGCTAATGGGACCTCTTACTTGCTCAAAGCTAAGGATTTCCCCACGCTTGCCCTCCTGAATATTATTATCAGGTACCCAAAGTACACCTCAAAGACTGCTATCACCACATCCTTGAGTATATATACATTCATTTACTCCTGTTTTTAACTTCATGATGATGAGAACACATTTCATTGCCATGAGGATGGTATAGTGGACACCCCACCCCCAACTACTGTGTATGTTACGTGAACCACATACTTGTATTCTCTTTCTCCAAAGAGGAGCATCTCTATCACCTACACATCGTGCTCGACCAGCTACAACAGAATAGAAGTCCACCCAAAACCTAAGAAGGCAGCAGCAGTTCAGAACTTTCCACACCCTCAACCGTCAAAGCACTTCAAGAATTATTGGGCATGATCAGCTAGTATCACCATTTCCTGTCAGCAATCACTGCCACTCTTGTCATCCTCTACCCCTCCTTCAAGGGCAAGCCAAAAGACCTGAAGTGTGGTCCCCTTCTATAAGCAGTCTTCTGCAATGCAAAGAATGCTCTATCAACCGCTGCTGCTTTTATGTTTCCCGTGCCACATGCCCCTCTCCTTCTGTACACCGATGCCAACGACATTGCTATTGGTGCAGTACTCAAGCAGGGGGTCAACAGTTTGCCCAGCCCATTGGCCTTCTTCAGCAGAAAATTGTCCAAGACATAATCCAGCTACTCTACCTACAACCAAAAATTGTTGGTGGTTCACTTAACTGTCAGTCACTTATTGGAAGGTAGACCCTTCTTCATTCTCACCGTCCACATGCCTCTGGTGCATGCCTATACTCAACACACCGACGCCTGGGTCATCCGTCAAAGATGACGTCTCTCTGCAGTAGCTGAATAAAATTGCACTCTTCAACATGTCCCTGGGAGAAGGAATTCCATTGGCGATGCCCTATAAAGAAACATATTGGCTGTCATTCACCTCGGACTGGCAACGCCTTGACAGAGGTCCAACAGAAGGATCTCGAGTACCAGGCAATTAGGATATCCTGCACATCCTCTCGTTGGAAAGAGCTACCCCTCGCCGACTCTAATACTATCCACCTCTGTGATGTCAGTACTTGTTGACTTAGACGATAATTTGTCCCATACATTGACAGGTGTGTGATCTCCTTCATAGCCTTTCACATCTCTCGCGCCAATCTACTGCACAGCTACTGAAGACGAAGTTCATTTGTCATGGTATCACTAATGATGCTAAGGATTAGGTCTGCGTCTGTATTTTATAGCAAACTTCAAAAATACATCGGCACACGGATCCCAGAGTGGACAACTTTCCTCAACCTTAATGTTGTTTTGTCCACATTAATGTCAATGTGGTATGTCCCTTACTCACATCATAAAGACTTTGTTACTTATTTATCGTCATCGACCGCTCAACTCTGTGGCGTGAAGCATTCACATAGAAACTGCAACTACTGCCTCATATCATCTGCGTTACTCATAGGAAGCAGTGTGAGATTTGAAATCCCTAAGCATATTACTTCCTATAGGGGTACCACTTTCCCCTTTCAATTTTTGGGCATCATTAGCAAGTCTCCTGGAATCACCCAACATCAAACAACCGCCTATAACCCTGTTGCCAACAGAATAGCTGAACTTTTTCCTCTCATCCTAAATATAGCTTAGATGTCCCGCTGCAACGACTCAAACTGGTTTACCCTATTCCCCTAACTATTCCTGGGACTAAAGAATACTCCTAAAGACTCCTTGGACATCTCGGCAGCTAAGAAAGTCTATAGCGAACCGTTGGTCGTCCGTGTCAAATTTTTCCCACCTGCAACCACCTCCGACAATCTCCAGTGCCTATATCACATAGTAGGAAAACTTTCTCCATACCACCAGACTTACAATACCACCGGCGAAGCAACACATACAAACAGATCCACACTCAGCAACGCTCGTTTTCCTGCGCAATGACAATAGCAAGCCACTGCCTTTTGATAGTGATCCGTCGTTTGCGAATGCAACATGAGTGGCAAAGAAGACTGGTCTCCATTGATCAACTAAAACGTTTTGATTGCAGGTTGCTGTATATAAACTAAATGATAGTTTAATAAAGTTTAGTTGCCTTCACCTCGCCTCTTAGCTATCATCAAACCAGCACTTTGCACAGTTGGCATGCCTGTGTGGCTATCATATGACGTCTGTCTTTCTTCATGTCATTTCCTTCTCTGGATATGTACAGAATGAATGCCATACAGACAAAATAAACTATTCATCTATAAGAAAGAAAAAGTTAAACATACCGTAATACAAAAAGGCAAATCAAATCCTAATATATTGAAAAGGCAAGATAAATATATAAAGTTTAAATGAAAGATTTAAGGAAGCAAACATAAAAGGAAAAGGCATTGATAATAGAATGTTAACGAAGGAATTTTATTCTGGGAATTTTTGGGTGAAAAGCTAATTCATAAATTGGAACATCGCAGTGAATAAATATAACTAATATATTTTCTGCAAGAGACTCTCTCTCTCTCTCTCTCTCTCTCTCTCTCTCTCTCTCTCTCTCTCTCTCTCTCTCCCTTTTAAAATTTCATAGATCTAACCTTTCCTGTAAAAAAAAAAAAAATATTTGTTTATTCTCAAAATTAATCTTTAGAATTGTCGAAACAGTTTTCCTTACGAACTATAAACTTATTTTTTTTTCTTCGCTGAGCAGCAAATGAAAAACCTGAAAGCTGCAAGAACCTGTAAAGCCACAACGTTTAATTTTTTTATATGAAAATTCTTTTTAATACCATTCGTTATTTGGTATTCATATTTCCTCATGTCATATTTTTTGTTCACGTGAAACCTTAGTTTCTATGGAAATGATGGAGGTTGATTTACTTACCGTAATCTTGTTCAAAATAGTAACTTTTCCCAAACGCCTCAATGACATATCTAAAATTGATCAATATTCGAGAAGAACATATTTTACAACAGAAGTTGCTGCTTTATGAGGAAGAATATTATATGTAAATATCTCTTTTAATTTCTAGCATAAAGTCGTCATCTTGGTTTCTGGATTATCAAAATTTTCCTGTTTTGCAAAATCGTAACATTCTAAAAAACGGATTTTGAGCGACGCGAAAAATCTATTTTTGGGTGAGATGGCCATGACGTCCTGATGGAAGGTGCCTTCAGTAGCCTCCTGAGGGTATTGTGACGGGCCGAGAGAGGAGTTGTGAACTCAAAGGCAGATTGGAAACGACTGAGTTATATTGTTGTGGAACACTCTCCTTATATACAAAACCTCAAGGCAATAGGATATGACAAGTTCACAAGACAGACAATATCACAGAGGAAAAACCAGACAGGAATTTTCATGTTCGTTTTAGTGCGAGGGAGGAGCGAAGATACAAGCATAATATATACAAAAGGAATTATGTACAATTGTGTGAAACACGGTTGGTACATGGCTCCCCCCCTAAAAATGACATACTGTACATGTTAAATAGGGCGCCCTGATCTAGAGAGGCGAACTGTAGGCGGGTCATCTGGCAGAAGATAAGCAGGTTTTAGACGATCAATGGAGACCCAGTCTTCTTTGCCCCGAATGTTTAGGAGGAATGTTTTTGGACTGCGTCGGATCACAAGGAAAGGTCACGTGTAAGGGGGCGTTAACGGTGGCTTGCTGGTGTCGTTGCGCAGGAAGACGTGCGTTGCAGAGTGCAAGTCCGTTGGTATATGATGCTTCGCTGGGGGCTTGTAAGTCTGGCGGCACGGAGTAAATTTTCCCACAACGTGACGTATGCGCTGGAGATCGTCGGAGGAGGTTGTAGAAGGAAAGAACTCGGCAGGGACGACCAACGGGTCGCCATACACCATTTCAGCTGCCGAGACGTCGAGGGCGTCTTTAGGAGTGGTCCTTAGTCCAAGGAGGACCCAGGGAAGCTGAGTAAACCAGTTGCAATCCTTGCAGCGGGACATCAAAGCTGCTTTGAGGGTGCGATGAAAACGTTCAACCATTCCATTGGCAGCGGGGTTGTAGGCCGTTGTCTGAGGTAGGGTGATGCCCAGGAGATTCGCTAATGACGTCCATAATTGAGAGGTGAAAGTGGTTCCCCTGTCAGAAGTAATATGCTCAGGGATACCGAATCTTGAAATCCATCCAGAGAGTAAGGCAGATGTACATGAGGCGGACGTTGCAGTTTCCATGGGAATGGCTTCAGGCCAACGAGTGGAACGGTCGATGACGGTAAACAGGTAACGATGTCCTTGTGATGTGGGTAGGGGGCCTACAACGTCGACGTGAATGTGTGCGAAACGACGCTGAGGTTGAGGAAAGGTGCCCACTCCTGAATCCGTGTGTCGATGTCCTTTGGAAGTTTGGCAAGAAGTACAGGCGCGGACCCAATCCTTAACATCCTTAGAAATGTCGTGCCAAATGAACTTTGCCTTCAGCAGCTGTACAGTATAACGGCACGAGGGATGTGAAAGGCCGTGAATGAAATCAAACACCTGCTGTTGCATGGGAGCAGGAATCCAAGGTCGCGGTCTACCAGTACTGACGTCACAGAGGAGGGTGGTGTTGGAGTTTTCGAGGGGAAAATCCTCCCAACGGAGGGACGTGCAGGATGTCCTACAAGCTTGATACTCTGGATCCTGTCGTTGGGCGTTGTAATCCAATCCCAGTTGAACGGCAGCCAACGTGTTTCTTGACAGGGCATCGGCAACGGTATTCATTTTCCCAGGGACGTATTGGAGGGTGCAATTGTATTCAGCCACGGCGGAGAGATGTCGGCGTTGACGGGCGGACCAGGCGTCAGACTGTCGAGTGAAGGCGTGCCCCCGAGGCATGTGGTCTGTGCGAATGACGAAGGGCTTACCTTCTAAGAAATGGCGAAAGTGACGGACAGCCAAGTGCACCCCCAGTAATTCTCGATCGAAGGTAGAATAACCCAATTCTTTCTTGGAGAGTCTTCTGCTGAAGAAGGCCAATGGGCGGGGCGAGCCTTTGACCACCTGCTCGAGTACTGCACCAATAGCGACGTCGCTGGCATCGGTGGAGAGAAGGAGAGGGGCGTGTGGGATAGGAAAAGTGAGAGCCGCAGCAGTTGATAGGGCCTTCTTTGCATTGCAGAAGGCCGCTTCTTGAAGAGGACCCCACTTCAAGTCCTTTGGCTTGCCCTTGAGGGAGGCGTAGAGGGGAGCAAGAGTGGCGGCAATGGCTGGCAGAAAACGGTGATAATAGTTGATCATGCCCAAGAATTCCTGCAGAGCTTTGACGGTCGAGGGCGTGGGGAAATTCTGACCGGCTGCTACCTTCTCAGGGAGGGGATGGACTCCTTCAGGAGTGATACGGTGCCCTAAGAACGACACTTCGTTGGCGCCAAAGGTACACTTGTCGTACCGGACTACAAGGCCGTTTGGTGCAGGCGGTCGAGCACGATGCGCAGGTGACGGAGGTGTTCCTCTTTTGAGGAGGAGAACACAAGTATGTCGTCCACATAACATACACAGAAAGGGAGGTCCCCTAAGAAGCCATCCATGAAACGTTGAAACGTTGCCCCAGCATTACGAAGGCCAAAACAAGAGTAATTGAAGGTGTATGTGCCAAACGAAGTGGTGATGGCGGTCTTGGAGATGTCTTCTGGGTTCATAGGCACCTGATAATACCCCTTCAGGAGGTCGAGCGTAGAGAAAACCTTTGCTTTGTGCAGGTAGGAGGTTACATCGGCAATGTTTGGGAGGGGGTAGTGATCCGGTTCTGTTTGCATGTTCAGGCGCCTGTAATCCCCGCACGGACGGAGGGAGCCGTCTTTCTTCAGAACGATGTGTAAGGGTGACGACCATGGGCTGGAGGCCTTTTGGCAAAGGCCCATTTTCTCCATTTCGGCGAACGTCTGTTTGGCGGCTGCCAATCGTTCCGGTGCCAGACGTCTGAATTTTGCGAAGACTGGGGGTCCCGTCGTCTTGATATGGTGATAAATACCGTGCTTGGCAGGAACCGTGGGCGTTTGGCGAAGTTCTGGACGGAAAACTTCCGGGGACTACGTGAGGAGGTGGGCGTAGGCATTCGTAGGTGCGCTGATGTGGAGAGAGAGGTTAGAGGGGGCGGGTTGAAGAGGTGTCGACAAGTACGAGTCTGCGTTGACCAATCGTCGGTGGGCGACATCGACCAGAAGGTGGAAATGAGAGAGGAAATCCGCACCGAGGATTGGCATTTTGACGTCAGCAACGAGAAACTTCCAATTGAATTTACCGTTTCCGAACGATAATGTGAGGCTCTCGTAACCGTAGGTAGGTATCGCAGATCCGTTGGCAGCTACCAAGCGGACGTCGGCAGATGTAGACAGACTACGTTGTGCCTTGAAGAGTTTCCTTGGCAAAAGAGAACGACAAGCACCCGTGTCTACCAAAAATCGCACGCCTGTTCCTGCATCCTGTAAAAAGAAAAGATTAGAAACATTGGAGGCCACCGCCACAAGCGATGGCCTACTTACACGTTTTTTGGCCACTGACAATCTTTGGCACATTTCTTCGCGGTTGCCCCGAATCTGAAGTGGTAGTAGCAAAACTGCAGCGGATGGGAGGTAGTAAGTGGCTGTAGAAGTCGTTTGTTGGGGCGCGAGCGATTGGTGGGTGGTGGGCGGCTTTGTCGCCGCTTCGGCACGTCACGGCGTAGGCGTGTATGTCTTACGGCATTCATGTCAGCTTCGGTTGACGTTGAATAGGCATCCTCGTCGTCAGGGGTGGAGGCGTTGATGGAGGTCTTGAAGTGGCTGTCCATAAGGGCGTCGGCTTTGGTCATCAAGTCCTTTATGGGTAAACTATCGACATTGGGTATGGCTGCGCGCACAGGTTCAGGTAAACGGCGTATCCAAAGAGCACGGAGTAGGTTCACCTCACGAGGAGAGCCGTCTGCGGCAGGTTGAAGGTGAGCGATACTGGTCATTTCCCTGAAGGCAAGCGAAGCCCTTTGGTCCCCCAACGGTTGTTGCGAGAGCTGAAAAAGCTTTGCTATACGGGCGGCTGGCGACGGTGAGTACTGCTGCAGAAGGTATGATTTGAGGTCGTCATACGCTATTGGCGTGTCTCCTTGTTCACAAAGCCAGTCGGATATTTCTGGGAAGGTGTCCTCGGGTATCGCCGCGAGAACATAATCCGCTTTGGTGGTTGAGCGAGTCACGCCCCTGATACGAAAGTGCACTTCAGCGCGTTGAAACCAAGCGAACGCTTTTCCGCTAGCGAACGGTGAAAGTTTCAATGGAGCGGCCGCAGTGCCAACTGCTGGGGTAGAGTCCGCCTCCGTCATATTACCAACGATGGAGGGGCGAGGGAGGTGGGGGTGGAAGGGCGTGGGAGCGAGTCACTCCGGGGTCACCAATGTGACGGGCCGAGAGAGGAGTTGTGAACTCAAAGGCAGATTGGAAACGACTGAGTTATATTGTTGTGGAACACTCTCCTTATTTACAAAACCTCAAGGCAACAGGACATGACAAGTTCACAAGACAGACAATATCACAGAGGAAAAACCAGACAGGAATTTTCATGTTCGTTTTAGTGCGAGGGAGGAGCGAAGATACAAGCATAATATATACAAAAGGAATTATGTATAATTGTGTGAAATACGGTTGGTACAGTATATATGACTACAGTAGATATTCCCAGAGAATTAAACTAAAGGTTTCACAGAATTCTAACTTCTGGCATGAGTACCCTAAAGGTTTCCCTTTAGGATATCGTATATCAACAGGGGACGTATGCTTGACACGCCACATGGCTATCTGCACCCTACATAGCGTTTACGCTTCGATGGGGATAAGGTGGCAGGTTATAGGAAGAGCCGTTGCAAATTATCCTCTTGCGTTACTGTTACTGTACCTCGCAACGTAAACAAACGGCAGCCATAGCTGTCCGCCATCTTGACTGGCGTCACATCAGCCCGCTTCATTCCTATCTAGCGTATCTGTTAACCTCCATGATGCAATAAGAAAGGGAGGGGCATGACAGGCCAGAATAGAAACAATAGGGCGGGTCCATCAGGACATCATGGTCATCTCACCCAAAAATAGATTTATCGCTTCGCTCAAAATCCGTTTTTTGGGCTCAAGCCATGACGTTCTGATGGAAGTGTACCAGAGAATTAGTGTATCGTGGTTTTTCCCCGTTTCAAAAGTGCCTTCTACTTCAAACAATATTCCTTTGGTCTGATGACCTTAGAGACCGTGACATCTCCGTTACATGTCACTACCAGTGGCATAAACTATGACATGGCTTCCTGCCCCCCTGGCAGGGAGGTCCTGTTTGGACAAGAGGAACATCTCGAAGTACCCTGATGAAGATAAACTCACCTGGAGGCGAGGATCGTGCTGGTCTCGTGGACAGATCAGGAAAGTTAAATATTTGGGTAGGAACCATTATTTCACTTGCTTTGGTGAGTATATCTCAGAAAGGAGTAATATTATACATTAATATAATAAAGAATAATTAGTGCATTAAAACTCTGTAACAGTAGTTTATTTCATAAGGAGGGGCAAAATAAGACGCATATGATAACCAAATTTTCTATTTTATTCAAGAAAATTTGCAATATAATAAAATAAAGTAAATAATTTACAACAAAATTATTGATTAGCAAACATAGACTAAGGACTGAAAAAGACGATGATGTGGAATCCGAGAGGGAAGAACTTGCCTTTACACACATGAGTTCCAGGGGAACTAGAGTCTTTGAAAGTCATAATACACTTCATGTCCAATAAACATGTGCCACACGTGTTAGAGTCTATGTCACTTCACCTTGTGGAAGAACTGTCTTTTTTGACACTAAGTGTCACCTGAAATCACTATGTATCACACTAGGATCAACACAGGCACCCATTGAGTTGGAGTCCTGAAATAACTCACTGCTCTACGCAGCACTAAGCGGCAGGTTTTAATACACTACCTGCGGCTACCACAAATCTTTTGACTTCGTGCACCTGCTTCGCATAGTGTTTAAAAAACACTCTCAAGGATTTCCAGCCTGTGAATGAACGGAGGCTTTCGAAACCCATAGCTTGGAAAAAATTTAGGGAAGAGGCGACTTTCCTAGGATCATGACCTGCGGGTGTACTGTCAGGATCCGCTCTGCGAATAAAGTAGGTGATCTTCGCCCTTAGTTTTTTAAGTGACAGGCTACTGTCCGATGTTTCTCCTTTAAAAAGCTCTCCTCCGCCAAAGTCTGAAGTTCTTTGAAGATAGACCTTAAGACTCTCGACTGGGCATAGAGAGACATCTTCCTTCAGAGGGCAGATTCTCCAAGGTCCCCATCTCTTTATGGGGAGTTCGTTTTTTGCGAGAAACGTAGGGTCAGGGAAAAGGGTGAGTTCTCCTGTATCGGCGAACTGTAGCTGGCTCTCTTCTCTAGATAATGCCACTATTTCACTGACTCGGGCTCCAGAGGCGAGAGCAAAAAGGAGAATCACTTTTTGAGTCAAGTTTTTCAGAGGGCAAGATTCATTGTCCAGACTAGAGGCAAAGTGGAGCACCTTATCCAGAGACCAGGAGATGGGTCTCGGTGGGGGTGCAGGACGGAGTCTGGCGCATGCCTACGGAAGTTTGTTAAAGATTTCGTTGGACAAGTCTATCTGGAAGGCGTACAGTAGTGGTCTTGTCAAGGGCGATTTACAAGTAGAAATCGTGTTGGCTGCTAAGCCTTGTCCATGAAGGTGAATAAAGAGGGACATACAAAAATCTATGGAAATTTCCGCAGGATTTTTTGCCTTGACAAAGGACACCCACTTCTTCCAGGATGATTCATATTGCCTTTTGGTAGACTTTGTTTTATATTCCTCTAGGAAGTCTAAACATTTCTTCGAGATTCCAAACCTTTTTTTTTACGGCTAGGGAGAGAAAATCATGAGATGGAGGTCTCGGACTTTCTTTGATGAATCGAAGACAGTCGACTTCTGCACCTGCTGGGAGAGAACTTGGCCCGGCAGAGGGATCAGCTTGGGCTGTAGCTCCAGAACTAGGGGGAACCAGTTGCTCCGGGGCCACTTGGGAGCCACGAGGGCTGCTGTTCCCTTGAAGGTTCTCAGTTTGGAGAGGACTTTCAGCAGAAGATTGAGTGGAGGAACGGGTAAATCTTGGATCATCTGTTCCAGTCCACGGACATGGCGTCCACTGCTTCCGTTTTGGGGTCCTCGTATGGGGACACGTATATAGGAAGTTGATTGTTGTCGCTCGTCGCAAAGAGGTCGATCTGCAGTTCCGGGACTTGACGGGAGATGAAGGAGAATGATCTTGCGTCTAGGGACCATTCCGACTCTATGGGGCTTGTCCTCGATAGAGCGTCCGCCGTCACATTGCGGAATCCTTGTAGGTGAACTGCGGACAAGTGCCATTTATTCCTGTCTGCTAGGCAGAAAATGGGTAACAGCACTTGGTTGAGTTGGGGCGATCGTGAGCCCTGACGGTTGGGACATCTGACCACAACGGAGCTGTCCAGAGTTAGACGGATGTGGATCGAAGGACGAGGAGATAGTTTCTTCAGAGTGAGAAAAACCGCCATAGCCTCCAAGATGTTGATGTGAAACGTCTTGAATAGGGGAGACCACGTTCCTTGAACTTGCCGCTGGTGGGAGTGACCCCCACCCCCCCATCCTTCTAGCGAGGCATCCGTGTGGATTTTGATAGATGGTGGTGGTGGTTGAAGAGGAACAGATCTTTTCAAGTTCCTTGCCACCGACCATGGCTTGAGGAATGAGCGAAGCCTGGTTGATAGGGGTATCTTGAGATCTCTTCGAGCGATTGATGCGCTTTGTCTCCAGACTCCCGATGCATCCTTTAGCTGTGCTCGTAGCACTGGGTCTGTCACTGAAGCTAATTATAGGGAGCCGAGTACCCACTCATGCTGTCGTCTTGAAATCCATTTGGATTTGAGAAGTCTCTTGACAGACCCGGCTATTTCCTTCCTTTTCTTCAGAGGGATGGAAAGACGGTGTGACTGAAGATTCCAATAGATTCCCAACCATTGAAACTTCTGAGCTGGATACAGGCGAGACTTTCTGGTGTTGATTTGGAAACCCAGATGTTCCAGGAATTGGGTCACCTTTCTGCACGCACGCAAGCATCTTTCTGGCGATGTTGCCCAAACCAGCCAATCGTCTAGGTAAGCCATCACCTGGACGCCTTGAAGGCATAGCTGGTGGACGATCGTGTCTGCGAGCTTCGTGAAGATTCTTGGAGCCACGTTGAGACTGAAGGGCATAGCCCTGAAGGCGTACTTTCTTCTCTGAAGCTTGAATCCTAGGTAGGAGGAAGCTTGGTGATTCATTGGAATGTGCCAATAGGCATCCGCCAGGTCTATTGAGTCCGTGTAAGCCTTGTGGGGCAGTAGGGCTATTATATGTTGTAGAGTCAGCATCTTGTATTTGTTGTTTGCAATAAACTTGTTGAGAGGGGACAAGTCGAGAATGACTTTCTTGGGAACACAAAACAGTCTTCCCTGGAACCTGGTGGACTTTACCCTCTTGATCACCTTCTTGTTCAAGAGTTCTAGGACATATTCTTCTAGAATGGTGGTTGAAGGCTGGAAGCATTAGTGGAAGGTTGGAGGTGGTTTTATCCAACCTCCACCCTGGTCCCTTCTTGACGATGCTGTATGCCCAAGGATCGAAGTTCCAACGATCCTGAAAATGGCGGAGTCTTCCTCCCAATAGAAGCACTTGATTGCTTCTGGTTTCCAGAGGGTTTACCACCTTGGCCGCCTGCTCCCCTTCCTCCTCTCCCCCTCTGGAAGGACGTCAAGAGGAGTCTGCCGGAAACTCTACCTCTGGGGCGAAAGGAAGTGGTCTGCCTTTCATAGGCTGAGGTGAAAACTGGTAACTGTGACACCACTGGCTGAGGGACCAACTGAAATGTTTGTTGTGGCTGAGCCACTAGTTGGGAAGTAGCGGGTGCTGGAAACTGGCATTTGGCCTAACGCTGTTGGGGTCGTGGCTTGTTCGACTTCTTTTTAGTTTGGGGGCCTTTATCCTGAGAAGATTTCCTCTTACGTGACATGAACCACTTATTGAGAAGGTTCCTATTCTCAGTGGCGGCTCTGTCCAGAATCTCTGTCACAAGGTCTACAAGAAAGAGATATTTACGCCAAATGTTGGAGGAGGTCTTTTTCCGGGGTTGGTGTTTAACGGTTGCATCCGTAAACACGAACTCTCTACATGCCCTCCGGGCCTTGATGAAGCTATATAAGTCTTTCAACAAGTTGGCAAGGTGGGTCTTTGTGAGGACCATGTAGACGCCTGGGACACAAGTGTCCCTGGCCATTGTTTCAAAGATCACCTGATGAGACAGAGAAGCAGCTATCCTCTCTTTTGTATCCAGTTCCCGACGCAGAAGGTACTCCGTAAGCTTGGGAAGGTTTTCATTAAACTGATGTCCGGCGACGTCCGGCTCCAGCTTTCCAAACGAGAAGGACAGCCTAATGTCCTTCCAGCTCTTATCATCGGGAGGTAGGGTGAGGGAGAGAGGCCTACATTCCTTGAATGTAGGGCAGGGTTTACCTTCCTCCACCGCCTTTAGCACAACGTTCAAGGCCTTTTCAGCAAAGGGAAAGACCATGGTGGGGGAAGCAAGAAAAGACGGGTGTTTCTTGCTTAGGGCTGGCATCTTGGAATTGGTGTAGCCCCTGCTCTTAAGGCAGCCAGCCAAAGAGCCTGAGCCTTGGAGTGCTCGAACACAATCACCTCCTTCGGCTCGGTCTCCTCCTTGGAGACTGGATCAGATGTCAGACGGATGAAGCAGTCCGGGTAGGCATCGAAACTAGGGAAGAATTCCACCTCTTCAAGGGGAACGGCGCCTAGTTTGTCATTGATGAAGATACGTCCAGTGGTAATAGGCATGAATTTTGCATGCCTCCAAGGATTGGTCACTGAGCAGGGGGGGAGATCCTTGGCAGATATCTTATTGGGCTGTTTCTTCAAGCCCAGTATTTCCTTCTTGAGGTCCACCTGCCCCTGGCAGAGCCTCTCATCCAGGAATGCCACCAAAGCCTGGAATGAATCCCGGGAGCCTGCCAGCGAAGGTACTGGAGTGGCAGACGTAGAAGGGACCGGTTCCGAAGTCACAACGGAAACCACAGAGCGTGTACGGGCGATCTCGCCCTCAGAATCAAGGGTCTCCACAAGCTCCTCTTATTCTTCCTGATCTCCTTCCATGAGGGTCCTTTCAGTGTCGTCGGAAAAATCCGACATCCTTTCCACCTCGTCGAGGTGGCACTCTTGAAGAGCGGCCGAAACATCTTATTCGACCGTCAGTTGGACGCAAGGGATCTCGTCCTTGGGGATGACGGCATCCGCAGACGCCTTGGGAAAGAGCATGGCTCTCATCCTTTCGTTTAGGAGATAGAGCCCATTGGCGTTTTTCTGAAACCCGCGCACCCACTTGCGCAGTTTCTCTCGGTCGTTGTCCCTATCCTCCGCCGACGGAGAGTTTTCAAATGCCTCATCAAGCAGGTTCTTGCATACCGTGCAGACCTGCGGATCAAAATAATGAAGATTCCCCTTCGAGATTGAACAGCCGGCGTGGGATCGGCCAGCCTGGTGGCCGTAAAAGTCAGGGCGACGAACACCGCATAAGGCGCTTTCACACTCCACATACTCCTCCTCTAAAAGAAAGAGGAAATGAGTAATTGAAAGTCAATACAAACATGATTTACTTAAATCTCAGATTACAACTAAGTTTAATAACTTATAATATAAGATTCCATTATGTCTAAGCTTAGGATAGGTAAGCTAGAAAGGAAGGTAGTGAAGACACATACTTGTGCATCCCTCCCAGCCAATTGCCGTGACCCCATACTGTAACTAATTCGAGAGGCCCATATGTGCCCTGGGAGGAAAAGGAACCTCCATGGTGGATGAGACAAGCTTAGTGTTCCAATAAAGAATTAGCAACGGTGGGAGGGGAAAGCTGAATTTATTCAGATAAGGAGAGGAGGGATTAGCTAATCCCCTTTAACGGATTAGGTCCCGGCAAGAGACTGCACATGAATGCACAGAATATGTTGGAAGATTTTTACTGTACAACTATACATAATAGTTTTCAGGTTAGGGTATACCATACCATAAGAGTACTGGCTATTATTCATAGCTGCACAATAAACCCTGCTGGCACTAGGCCGGCAGGAGGAAGGAGTGACTGTCCACTGTAAGGTACATGTAGGTGTCGCCAGCAACCCGGCAACATGCCGGGAGCCCGACCAGCTCCGGCAGATCTCCATCGAGGAAGGACCCTTCAAAGCCATCAGTCGATGTGGCAGGGAGACGGCAGATCTCCGGCAGGCCGGCGGCTCCGACAGCCGGCAAGCAACCGGCAACGGCATACCGAAAAGGATACCGAAGACACACAACACTAGAACCGGCAGAGGGATTACCGGCGACCCGGCGGCATACCGATACTGTCAGCATTCGATGAAACAGGTAGGATGTCGGAGACACTGACGGCAAGCACCGGCAGAGAGGTAGCGGCAGTAGACCGGCACTGAGAGAGAGAGGAAAAGACTAGGAGGGAAAAAGGATGGGGGGGGGGGGTAACTCAGTACCCAACCATCTCTACCTCCGGAAGAAGTGTTCAAATGAAAGGGAGGGTGTGACCTTTCATGCGGAGGTAAGAGGCCGGTCGATGGCTATGTTGCCAGTGGCGGCCCAAGGGAGGGCCGAAGAACACTCAAGAGGGGAGGTCCCCCGCTGGCAGACCAACCAACAATAGCTATCCCATAGTTCGACTATATGCGGGAAGCGTAGCAGTATGGACTAACCAACAAGGGGGCCAGGCCATATCTACAATTCGCCGGAACACGGTAGAGTTGTAGAACTGTGGACAGGTGTGTGATGGCTAGTCAACACAAAGGGATAGAGTGGGGAGGGGAAAAAGAGCCCTGAGGGGGAGTGTAGGGGGGGAACGAAGTCCCCACCTGCACCCCCATGGCAAGGGAAGTCTGTTCAGGGCTAGCCTGTCTAGGTAGGAAGAGTTCATTCTCCCGCCTAGGGTAGGATAGTCCAGAGTAGGTACAGAACTAGTGTCCCGTCCTAAACTATAAAGAAACCGACTCCCTTAGGCTGCCTAACCTGGGCTAGGAGAACTAGTCTCCCAGGCCAGGAAAGGCAGGGGTAGGACAAGTCGCTAGGCCACAGGGAGGAAGGGTCGTAACCCAACCAAGTGTGGACTAGGGGAAAGGGCTAAGCCCTCCCGCCTTCGCTCTCCAACAAGGACCAGAAGGGGAGTACATTCCCCTAAAGGAAGGTAGGAGGCGAACGACTGATAATCTGAGGTTCTGTCCCAAACTCAAAGTGCACAGCCTATGGCAAGGAGAAGGGACAGAGGGTCCTAGCCTAAACTACTCGAATGTATCGAGGATAGGGAGGCTAGGATGTAGCCTACGCTACCTACGAGGGAGGAGATTACCTAGGGTCAGGTAATCGGGGGAGTGGAGGAAGTATATAAGACCCCTATTGTAGGTTAGGTGCGAGTGAGACGACTACTAATATCATCGAAACCCCTTACATACTTCCCAGAAGGCGAAAAAACATATGTGCAATCATTGAATTTTGTATGTATAAATGCCTGAATCTTCATTTCTATACTTAACACTAGGAACACTTATTATATCATGCAAGAAGTAAATATGAACGCTTAGGATATCGAGCCTAGGGAAAACTAGCAGGCTAGCTTAGGGTTCGGCCAAATATGATTGCCGAAAAGAATACTAACGGCATAATATAACTAATTCCTAGCAATGAAGACCAAATAACTAATATAGTCATTAATTCAAATACCAGGAACGCTGTTCTGGCTAACTAAATAAAGCATGCTAGAGCTTATCTATACAAGACAAGAATATGGTACTCGACTTTCCAGAGGAAGACGAGGCTGAAGATTGCGACATATGCTGAAGATAGCGAACACTGGGAAAAACACAACTGGCAGGATACGCTACAAGATTATGAATGAAGCGGGCAGATGTGACGTCAGTCAAGATGGCGGACAGCTATGGCTGCCGTTTGTTTACGACGCGAGGTACAGTAACAGTAACGCAGGAGGATAACTTTGCAACAGCTCCTCCTATAACATGCCACCTTATCCCTATCGAAGCGTAAACGCTATGTGGGGTGCAGATAGCCATGTGGCGCGTCAAGCATACGTCCCCTGTTGATATACGATATCCTAAAGGGAAACCTTTAGGGAAATCACGCCAGATGTTAGAATTCTGTGAAACCTTTAGTTTAATTCTCTGGGAATATCTACTGTAGTCATATATACCCTCAGGAAGCTACTGAAGGAACCTTCTATCAGGACGTCATGGCTTGAGCCCAAAAAAACGTCCTTTTATTCTTCAAGAAAAAGGTATATAAATTTTAATTTAGATATCAGTAAAAAAAAAATCAATAAGTTCATCAGTTGCATGATAGATTAAATCTTTGATTTTACAATCAAATCTTTTACCCTACTTTTCACAGTTTTTTACTTTCCTTTGTTTAACCCTTAGTTACGGAAGAATTTTATTGATAAATTACCTGTGAACGGATAGAGCTAGAAGTTTACTAAATCAGATAAGTAGATGAAGAAAATAAATAATAAATAATTTTACATGAATTATGAAGATTTTCTCATAATACTTTAATTCTCTCTCTCTCTCTCTCTCTCTCTCTCTCTCTCTCTCTCTCTCTCTCTCTCTCTCTCTCTCTCTCTCTCTCTCTCTCTTCTCTCTCTCTCTCTCTCTCTCTCTCTCTCTCTCTCTCTCTCTCTCTCTCTCTCTC
>NC_090726.1:168271414-168273914 GCF_036898095.1 Palaemon carinicauda
CAGTTGAATTGGGTAATGGGTAGGGTACGAAGCAATATACGGGAACGTTGAAGTTATATTTCGCATGGGTTTTCACGGATAATATGTTAGGGATTATTCTGTCATTTCTCATCATAAACCACAATCATTCAGGGGTAAAACACCATTGTTTTCTTTTGTGATATTGTTATATATTTTTTTTAAGATTCTCAGCAATCAGGTGTTTTAAGCAGAAAAAGTGTATCCTATTATTGTCTTTTCTTAATGACAGGATGGTTTTCCATTAATTATCATTTCACTTTGAAAAATATTTTGAATAATTCCATAGTTCTTACATGTAATGTTTAAACCAAATGCATATGAAGGTGTTGGTAAAGAGCAATTGATTCAGGATGATGATCTCTTAGATCAATATCTTATCTCCTTATTTCTTAGAACCTATTTCTCGAAAGTTTTATCGTTTCTTTTATCCATGTCATCTGAATAGGATTCTATAATGTAATGCAGTGAATATATGAAAAAATACAGCATTATAAATCTCTGATTGAAAGGAAAATTAAACCTGTAAATTACATCAAATTACAATTTTTTCAAGCCTTTGAATTACCTTACACAAATTGCATGATTAAAATAATTCCATCCGAAGAATGGGACCATTATTTTCGATCTTTCGGGTACCCTTAGTAATCATTGCTGATGTAAGTGGTTGGCATTGAGTTTTTTTTTTTATTCATAAATGACAGAAATTTCTTTTTTTTTACCTATCTTCATTATTCATAAATATGCAATGTTTTTATGCCTACTATATGACAAATTTCTTCTCAATTTTCTTCAGGAAGATGGACTTACTGTCTATCATTGATTTTTTGTAGTTGTTAGCTCTAGTATATAATTCAGCTTCTAAACAAAGCGATTAGGAATAAATGATAGATCATAAAATTAAATATGAATAAAGAATATAATTAAAATATTGGTGTTCTTGTGAATAGGATAAAAAAAAACTTAACATAGGTATGATGATTTCTTAATAGAAATTTAATACCCTTCTTACGATACCCATGAATAGTTTCAAAATTAACACATACATTGCAGTCAACAAGTTCATCAGGTTAGACAGAGTTGGGTATTAGCAATTCATGAAGCTCAAAACGGTTAATGTTGTTTGTAAGTTGGCTTTTTCTGAGTATTAGATATTGTTTAGTATTTTTGTGAGTTGTTTATTTAATTTTTATGCCATCAGACTACTATATAAATACAATTACATAGAAATATAGCATTATTTGAGTTGAATGGAAATCAACACAAGAAACAAAGTATGTGATACTTTTTTCCTGATAAAATCTAATTAATTAATCACATCGTTGATATTTATTAGTCATTGATTGGACACCTTATTTGGGAATATTTTTTTTTTCTATATAAACCTTGTGTAAGCAAGTGCATTTCAACCCAGTTTCATAAGTTTGGTTATTTCATTCATTCCAGTGACGGTATATTGTCAGTACTAAGATATTACATTATTATTCTCTTTCTATTTTGGCCTGTTATTCACTCGTATGCTAAACGCTTAATGCATACATTGAAGTACTTGATCTGCTGTATATTAGATTTCATCACCAGATAAATATTGTAATAAGTTTCATGTGTTGCACCGTTATTAACATAAGCCTACAAATGATTAGTGTCCGAAATATGTACCGCTCATTTATCACACATGCTAACACATTGTAATGGTATTTAAATTTATCGTTTATTGTCATTATCACTCTCTCCTCTCACTGATCACCTGTCTATTCATGTATTTTCCTGTCCAATTGTGTTTGATTTTTGTGCTTTCTTGACTGAAACACGTTGTATAAATACTCAAGCTCCGACCAAATAAAGTTCAGTTACATTCACGAAAGTCTCTTAGTTACAACCTAGCTTTACACTGGCACATTCGTGACCACCAGAGTATTCAATAACCTCCCGTGCCTTACTCTGTGATGTTGCCACCCTCAGACACTGATTGCTATCAACGCCATACCCCTGGGACTACCATCCTTTGCCAGCGGAGAAGCGTTAGCCAGGTTCCAAGGTGCTGAATTCTAATTCCACATAAAGAGCGTAACTCAGTCAACCACCAAAGCTGATTATGTGCTTGCAGCCAACCCCAGGGATAATTTACCGGGATACTCTCACTGGCTGTGTGAAGAAGGGTACAAACTCCATAATTTGCAAAGAACTCAAATCATACTTCCTTGAGCAGTACTTACCATCAACGGTCACCCCATGAGCAAAACTTTGTCAGATCTCTCAACAGCCGTGGGTGGGCCGAAAAGCTTCGCTCCCCCTAAGAGAAATCACCAGTATTGCTCGCCTGTAACCTGCCACTGATGAATCTCCTCTTGAAGTGAATCTGAATCTACTTGGTGCACTTTGAGTACGGTGCCTACTTGAACCTGTATATGCTGTCATACCCGATGTCGATAATCTGCCATAAAGGACCTGATAACCAAAGTCCACTCCTTTGGACAACCAC
>NC_090726.1:168289990-168304990 GCF_036898095.1 Palaemon carinicauda
ATCCTGTAAATTGTGATACCTAATTAAAAGAGAGAGAGAGAGAGAGAGAGAGAGAGAGAGAGAGAGAGAGAGAGAGAGAGAGAGCGAGAAAAAAAAAACTATGAGGTCATTTTATTGCTGTCGCTGCCAGAGGCATGAGTCACGGGTCTGGCAGCGTCAGGTGAAAATTATAAGAAACTGGAAAATCTGACCTTTCAAACTCCTACTCCCTCCTTCTGATTCATGCATTCACTTACGAAGTATTCGATCATGAAATAGGGTCATTCATTTTAATCACCCTTTATATCTGAAAAGTAATTTTGGTAGATTTCAATTACATTGTATTAGCCATGATTTCCATTCCCGTATCAATATTCTTATCTTATCCAATAGATTAATAGATTCCTCATGTAGTAAATACCCAGTCAAGGTGAAAGTAATTTACCAAAAGATAATTAATATTATGTACAATGGATTATATAACAATATATATATATATATATATATATATATATATACATATATATATATATATATATATATATATGTTTATTTTTATTTTATTTATTTTTTCTTTTTTTTTTTGCTGGTAAACAAAAAGACCACATTCGACAAAAATTTCATTATAGGAAAAATTATACACTTTTGGTGGTGCTAAAAGACTATGTGAAAATTTCATTGTGCACCAAGTATGGATTGGATGCACTACTCATCCTTTTTCTGAAAATGACGGTGAGATTCCGTAAAATACTGAAAACTATCGGGTGTGAAGTGGTCTTAGACAAGGGTGTTTCCAATAGACTGCATACCATTTAAATTCCAATTGAAGTTTTTCAAGATATTGCCATTCAATTCCGTAGCCATTTAGTCAGCCTTCCTCTTTATCATCTCTCTTTCATTCATATTTAGATAAATTTATGCTCGGTACCCAAACCAATATGGGAGCAATTATCAACTCTCCATGAAGCCATAAAAAAAGTTTCCTGCACCAAATTTTCTGATGTTCTCCAAACACGTATATGAAGAACATTTTGAACTACTGATGGAGTTAACTAAATCAATAAAAAATTTATAACGGAAAGCAATCTTGCTGTTTTATATATTTCTTGCTCTATCTAATAAAAGTTGATCTCTCATATAACTTCAAATAATCAATAAATCATTTGCCATTTCTTGTAACCATACAGCTTTACATACAATGATCAATGCTACATCTTTGTCAAACTTTTCATGTTATATTGTAGCATATTTATATAAGTGAGGTATATCATATTTCTGTACTTTTTATTGATTACATCAAGGAAGTAAAAAAAAAAAATCCTATTCTTTTCTCTTGATAACGTTTTGTTGTAAGAGACTAGGGTTCCATTTAAATGTTTTACGAATTTTTTTTTTCTCTGAACACGATAAAGCTTTGGTTTTATTTTTAACTTGACTCATTGTGGGTAATCTGAATTCAAAGCTATTAATTGGGTCACCAGGTTGTCGGGACGTTTGTAAAACTTCAGTGTTACGAATTTCTCTCTCTCTCTCTCTCTCTCTCTCTCTCTCTCTCTCTCTCTCTCTCTCTCTCTCTCCTGGTTGTATAACATAAAGGTTATCTCCCAACTTATACAGAGAGAAATGTAGCTACTCCAATCTATTAACAACAGTACAACAAATTAACCTATAGATAATAATTAGGGACGTACGTACTTGAAAGAAAAAAATAATTCAATCATAATCTTTATATTAAACTGAATTAAACAATTTTCTCAAGCCACGAAAGAAAGCTATACCTATTTTTTTTTTCCTTAATTTGGACCTCTCATTTTGTCCATAAGACTGATAGCCTCCTTGTATACTGAGCTATAGGCAAAAAAAAAAAAAATTCCAGGATTATCTATATAATTAAACCCCTGCTAATTTTCTTATTCACTCAGTAAAAGGCCATTTCATCCCTCTACAGAATTCAAAACTCAAACTTATAATGCAAGCTAAAATAGAATAAACTGAAAGATTAGCCAAACAAATTCGTAAAACTTTAACAAATTAATGAGAAGAGAGAGAGAGAGAGAGAGAGAGAGAGAGAGAGAGAGAGAGAGAGAGAGATTATTTATTGATAATTATTCATCGTCATAACATCAATAGTCATTGATGTGTTTTACTTATGACTTACCAGATTTGATAACCTCATGAAATATTATGCATTTCATGCGCTTTTTATCCATGATAGATAACTATGTAACAGTTATCAACGATTTTTTCTTCAACTTTTCATTATAAATTTTCGTATCATTGATGTTGAAAAAGTAAGGACTTCATGTGCGTGTTATATTTCTCCAATAATAAATTATATTTTCATCATCTTGGCCGTAATAAAGAAACACTGAAAAAAACTTGAATTCATTGTTGATATTTTTAGTTATAACAACAGTTCAAATAAATAGAAAGTATTTTCTGAATGTCAAATTCCTGTATCACACTGTCCAGTATTTAAAGTTTTGCAGATGAGCCAGCCTTTGTTCAATTACGTCCAGAGCAGGAGAGAATGATGGTTATATAAATAATGAGGGACGATTGAAATGCAGGACTTAACTTTCAGTCAAATTGGACAGACAAAATAGAAACACAATTTGTGAGTTGTAGTTGTTTATTGTTGTGAGCCTAAATGTTACCTAATATTGATAAATTAAATATCAGATTAGTTAAATAAGGTCCTGCATAATAACTTGTCTCAGAAAGGAAACAATATATTTACCAGAAAAGTTTATAAAATAATGACTCGACAGCTTTGAAAGAATTAACCTCTGCCTAGATAAAGTCTGATACCACTTGTTAAGGGGACTATATTAGCAGTACCATAGTTATTCATTTTCGGTAGGACTGGAATAAAACTGAATTTTTTTTGTCAGTCATAGGCCTGTGTACACACCCCCGTTATCGAAGGATAGCGTCTGTTAGAAATTATTTGTGTCGAATGTGATCGAAGAGATTTCACCAAACGTACTATTGCTTTTATTTTTCAGAATCCCCTACTTTAAACAGCTATCGTTTTAGGCTACTGTAGCATGAAACAACATTAAGTAGTGAAATACTGTATACGTCAAGATTGAAAAAAAAAATAAAATGTATATACAACTGAATCAGGAATTATTTTCTTAGACTTGCATATCTGATAACAAACATAACTAGGCCCTTTTACATTAAATTGGAATGAAAAGAGATTAAAAAAAATACCACTAAAAGAATAATAAATATCCCTAACGAAAAATCCTTGTGTTCGACTACAAAACGCATCACATGTTCACCCCTTTATGTTCAATACCGATTCGTTTACTCGTCCCATCAGTGTTCTTCCACTATCAACTGCAATCCCGGTGTAACACTGTGAAAATCGTTATATCAATTTTCCTATATCCGTCGTTAGCTTTATAGCTTCAACTGGTTCGGCTTGAAATCTGAAAAAAGTATTATCATTTGTTTTTATAGAATTTCAGATATTCACAAAAATTATCAAAAACCATTACGTGTTTTTATTCAAACACTATATCTTTCTACGATTTCATATAAAAAAGTCTGTAAATTTTATTTATTTCTAAAAATATTTCATAAAGATATTAAGAGTGATTCCAAAAAAAATGTAGCATGAAAATAAATTTTCCATATTACTTTTTCGTATTTATGTATGTATCCTGATAACTTATCATTTTATTATGGATAAAACTTTTCCTAAATCATTAGACCAAATCTTTTCTGTGAACGGAAAGAATTAGGTTCTACATAGTTTCTAAATGATAGACAGGGGTGGTGTCTCTTCCACCTCTCCTATGTAGAGTCTAAAATCAATAATAATAGACTGACCACGCATAATAAATTGACAAATCCATACACACACACACGCACACACACAAACACACACACACATATATATACATATATATATATATATATATATATATATGTATATATATATATATATATATACAGAGAGAGAGAGAGAGAGAGAGAGAGAGAGAGAGAGAGAGAGCCTTAAAATAAGAAGGATCGTCGGTAGGTTTACATGCAAATGAATATATTTCATGCCATGTGTAGAATATTGATTATAAGATATTTTTATTTATAGTTTTTTAATATGTCAACTTGTGTGAATACTGTTTTTATATATTGTCTTATCTCGTTAAAGCCAATGTTTTATACATACACACACATATATATATACATACATATATATATATATATATATATATATATATATGCAGAAGAACCACAGGGAAAATGAAAATACGAAATATACGATTAAATCCTGTCTAGTTTCGTGATACTAGTCAGGACGTATATTTCATATTTTCATTTTCCCTGTGGTTCTTCTGCATCTGAGCATCACGTTTTCCTGTGATTTTTACGCATATATATAAGTATGTGTATATATATATATATATATATATATTTATATATATGTGTATATATATATATATGTATATATATATATTTATATATATGTGTATATATATATATATATATATATATTTATTTATATATATATATATATATATATATACAGTATATATATATATATATATATATGTATATATATACATATATATATATATATATATATATTTATATATATATATATATATATAAATATATATATACACATATATATATATGTATATATATATATATATATATATTTATATATATATATATATATACATATATATATATATATATATATATGTATATATATATATATATATATATGTATATATATACAGTATATATATATATATATATATATGTATATATATATATATATATATATGTATATATATATATATATATATATGTATATATATACATACATATACATATATATATATTATATATATATATTTATATATATACATATATATATATATATATATGTAAATTTATACATATGTGTATATATATATATATATATATATAAAAATTCATACATACGTATATATATATATATATATATAAATATATATATATATATATATATATGCATATATATATATATATATATATACAATTTTATACATATGTATGTATATACATATATATATATATATATATATACATATATATATATATATATATATTCACAAGAGCAAACATATTTATCGTAATCAATTTTTTTTGCATAATTAAATTCCTTACGGTAACAACCGTAAACCTAAATTATAAATTCTCCCAAGGTCTATTAGAGCAGGGATCATTGAATATTATTTATCATTAAACTAATTCAGGATGAGCATTGACTTTAGCAAAACTATTACGAAAATATATTCATATAAAAGTGCAATGGTTATATTATATCATAATTTTTTCCATAATTGTATTACTGTCACATATATTTCCTGTTATTCAATACGCCATGAAACACTAACAATATAATTATACTAAGATTAGTTAGGTTGTAACATACAATATATTAATCATAATTTTACCCATTCCATTCTAAATGTTAGTATGTTAATGCCCATGTTTATACATAAAGGAACGAGCATATCAAACTAAATATATCTCCCTAAACATATCAGAATTAGGATTTTTAGGCTAACAATAGAAAAATTATATATAAGAACTCTACTGTAGGTTAGAGTGAACGACTTATGTTTATATTGTAATGTTGATACAGATTCTAGCCACAAAAGTTTCCGTAATGTAGATTTCAAAATTAATTTTCAAAGACCTATATACGTTTTTAACACGTATCAGTACACAATACTTGGTATATTATACATGGATATGTGTATTCACTTGTGGCTATATATGTAATATATCATATGAAGATATTGTAACGTACATGTTTCATATACACTTGTACTCCGTAACAGTTCTGATTTTTATCTTATTAGTTGCTTTTCCCTGTGCTGTTATAGACTATCTTGTTGTTGTTATGGTATTTCATGTTTTTCCTGTTGGAGTTTTTTTACTTTCTAGCTCGTATATCGCTGTATATAAACTCAACGATTATTTAATAGTCTTCAGTTGCATTTACCTTGCCTCTCTGTTATCGCCTAACTGGCGAGTCTGCTTATTGGTATCTAACAAAGTTTCTGCTCCCTCCCTCCTGCCCCCTTACTGCTGTGCCCTATTATTTGAAGATGGTACCCACAGAACCTGGCTCTTCGGCACACGGCGCCTCAATGAAACTGATGTCTTTGGCAAGCAGAGAAGCTTTTGCCTGGTTCTAGCGTGTTGAAGTCCAGTTTCGCATCAAGCGCATGACTCAGTCAGGCACCAATCAGATTATGTTTTCAAGGTGATACACGAGAACACTTTCCCGAGCAGCGGGACACTACAATAACATAGGCCTTGAAATCTTACCTCCTGGTATCAATACTTGCCATAGCCGGGTGCTTGTATTGCCAAACTTTTTCAGCTCTCTTAATAACCATTGGAAACCTAAAGGCTTCACTCACCCTCAGAGAAATGAACAGCATCGCTTGCCTGTAACCTGCCGCAGACCGCTCACAGCATGAGGCGAACCTACTTAGTGCCCTTTGGGTAAGATGCTTACCAGAACCAGCACGTGCCGCCAAACCAGATGTCGGTATTTCACCAATAAAGGACCAAATGACCAAAGTCGACACCCCTTATGGACAGCCACCTCAACACCTTCAACACCTCCCTCAAGCCAACACCCCTGACGAAGACGACAACTATTCAACATCGACCAAAGTTGATGTGTATGCGGTAGGACACAGAGAGCCAACTTGTGACGTGCCGGAGCGGCCCTATTGCTGCCCACCACACCACTAGTTCATGGCCAAACCAACAGCCTCTACATCCACCTACTAACACCCGCCATGCACATTTATGCTACTACTACTCCAGATTTTGGGTTGATGCGAAGAAATATGCAAAAAATTATCAGTGGCCAAAAAACTTTGTAAGTAAGCCATTGCTTGCAGCGGTGGCCTCCCCTTTCAGCAATCTTTTGTTTTTACGTGAATCAGGTACTGGCAGGCGATTTTTGGTAGACACGAGTGCTTGCTGTTCTCCTCTGCCAAGGCCATTCTCCAGGAAACGATGTCTGATGATGTCTTCATGTGCCTGGTAGCTGCCAACATAACTGCAATAGACACCCACAGTTTTGAAACTTTTACATTATGCTTCAGTTGCGCCAAATATATTTGAAAGTATCTCGTTGCTGACCTACCATTGCCAATCATCGGTGCAGATATCCTCTCCCTCTCCACCTCCTGGTTAATGTAGCTCACCGACGGCTAGTCAACACAGATTCGTACTCCTTGACACCTCTTCAACCGGCAACTTCCTACCTCCCTCTCCACATCAGCGCACCCACAGATGCCTACACCCACCTCCTCATCTTGTACCTGGAAGCTTTCCTTCAATAATTTTCTCAAACGCCCACGGTTCCAACGAAACACAGTGTTTCTCACTATATTCAGATGACTTGGACCCCAATATTCACCAGAATCAGGTGTCTGGCAGTGGATCGTTTGGTAAACTCTAAACAAACATTTACCAAAATAGGAAAAATGGGCCTTTGCCAAAAGGCGTCAAGCCCATATTTTAACCTTAAACATCACCTCGAAGAAAGATGGCTCTCTGCACTCGTCTGGGAATTACAGGCACCTGAACAACCATACAGAACCGGATCACTATTACTTCCCAAAACATTGCTGATGTGACATCCTACTTGCACAAAGCGAAGGTTTTCTTAGCGCTCGACCTCATGATGGGGTATTATAAGGTGCTCATGAACCAAGAAGACATACACAAGACCGCTATATCACCCCCTTCGCTACAAACACCTTCAATTACTCCTGATTTGCCTATTGTAAAGCTAGGGCCACTTGTCAACACCTCACGTATGGTATCTTAGAGGACCTACCATTCTGTGTATGTTATTTGGAGGACATACTTCTGTTCTTTTCCTCCAAAAAGTAACACTTCCGTCACCTATGCATCATGCTTGACCACCTACAACAGGAGGGTCTTCTAGTTTGGTACGATAAGTGTATATCTGTCGCGGATGAAGTATCGTTTTTATGGCACCGCATTAATCCTGAAGTAGTCCATCTCTGACTGAGAAGGTTGCAGCAGTTTAAAACTCCCTCATGCCTACAACCAACAAAGCACTGCAAAAATTTTGGCCATGATCAACTATTATCACTGTTTCCTGCCAGCCATTGCCAGCACTCTTGACACACTCTACGGCTCTCTCAAGGGAAAGACAAAAAACCTGGTGTGGGGTAACATTGAAGAAGTGGCGTTCTACAACGCAAAAAATGCCCTATAAACAGTTGCTACTCTCACTTTTTCTTGGCCACAAGCACCGATCTTTTTCTCCACTAATGCCAACAACGTCTCTATTATTGCAGTACTGGATAGGTGGTCAAGGACTTGCCCCACCCGTTGACCTTCTTCAGCAGAAATCTATGCAAGGCAGAATTCAGCTACTCTACCTTCAACCACAAATTGATGGTAGTGCACTTAGCAGTCCGTCACGTTTGCCACTTCCTGCAAGGTACACCCTTCGTCATTTGCACGAACCAAATGCCTCTGGTGACCGCCTTTACTCGACAGTTTGACGCCTGGTTCGTCGGTCAACGCCGACATCTCTGTCATGGATGAATACAATTGCACCCTTCAACAAGTCCCTGGGAGAAGGAATCCCGTTACTGATGCCCTATTAAGAAACCCATTGGCCACCATTCACCTGCGACTGTATTACAACGCCTCGAAAGAATCCCAACAAAAGTAACCAGAGTACCAAGCATGGAGGACATCTTGCTCATCACCATGCCACCAGACTAACAAGCCCCCAGCTAACCATCACATACAGACAGAACACCATTTGTCCACACACGTTTTCCTGCTCACCAACACTAGCAAGCCACTGCTAACTCCACTTTACAAAGGTTTTTTCTTTGTGAAGAATCTTACGCCGAGGGCTTTCTGTAATAACTTCCGTGGCCAAGAAGACTGACACTCCATTGACTGAATAAAACCTGCCAGAGGACCCACTTACAGTACGCCTATCAAGAGTAGGTTGCCCTATTTCACATTAATATTTTTATCGGGGAGTCATGTACCGCCTTGGGTTCATATAGGCTTGTACACTATAATGGTTAACATTTTTTACCTTTTCAGTCGCTTTTCACTAAACTGTTATAGACCAAATTGTTATTATCATGCTAGTTCTTGCTTTTCCATATTGAATTTCTGTGACGTTCTTCCTTGCCCTCAGTTTCATATAAATCCCATGATTGATCAATAAAGTATAGTTGTATTCCACTTACCTCTCAGTTATCACTAAACTGACGCATACACACAATATATTAGATAAAAGGCTAACAGGGTCACTAAACAATTATGATATCAAACTAAAACTAAAGAGAATTAAATTGTAATTATGGAAGAGAAGTCAAGAAAATGACATTTGCATACATTTCCTTCAATTAGCTGCAAAAAAGGCGGATTATATAAAATTCCACAAAAGTTGGGAAATAAGATTATATATATATATATATATATATATATATATATATATATATATATATATATATATATATATATATATATATATATATATATATATATATATATATGTACTATTTTACTATTTTCTCATTATTACTTTTTTCTTTTCATTTTCCTTAAAGGTGTGTTTTTTTATGGTCATCCATATACATTGAGCGATTATTACTCATGGAGAACAATCCTTACTCCTGTTTTCAAATGTTTTTTGTAAAATAAAGGCCCCAAAATACCGACATTCTGACAGCAGTCTTGTAGTATAAAATACGAAGCCCAAGGACAAACCCTTGAAAATCTCCTCACATGTTTATGCTCAGAAATAAGAATCCTTAACTTTTCTCGATGTCATCAAGTGCAGTGAATAGTGTAGAAATTGCAAATGGAGTGTGTAACCTGGAAAAATTCAGTGATATTTCTGTAGAAGAAGTAAATATGATTAAGGGTATTATATACAGCAATATGAAAAAACCAGTGGTTCCAAATTGCCCAAAAAGATTCAAGAGAGCAATTGCCGAATTGAAGCAAGATAGAAATATTAAACTGACAAAAGCCGATAAATCTGGAGCACTGGTAATCTTGAATAAAAATGATTATATAGAAAAAATGGAAAACCTCTTGAGTGATGAAAACACATACATGGAATTAAGAAAATATCCAATTGAGTTTGTGAATAGTAATTACAACAAAAAAGGGAAAGAGTTACTAAAAGGGAATGAAGATCTGATAAAAAAGGTTTGTACAATATCACCAACATTGCCATATATGTATGGAACTATTAAAACTCATAAGCCAAATTATCCAGCTAGGCCAATAATTAGCTCTGTAGGTTCAGCAGCATATAAATTATCTAAGTACCTTGTGAACATCCTCAATCCTTTAGTTGGCACCATTTCATATTCAAATATAAAAAATAATGTAGACTTGATTAACAAACTGAATGAAGTACAGATTAACAGTACCTATAGGCTTGTCAGTTTTGATGTAGTCTCACTATTCACAAAAGTACCTATTGATGACATGTTGGAATTTTTATCTGAAACATTAGATAATAGACAATTGAATCTACCATTCTCCAAACACACTTTAATAGAATTAATTAAACTATGTATAAAAGATTGTAAATTTGAATTCAATGAGAGATTTTATGCACAAACTTTTGGTATGGCTATGGGAAACCCTTTATCCCCAGTATTGAGCAATCTATATATGGAATTTTTTGAAAGCAGAATCTTAAATAACATCATATCTAATAATGTAAAATGGTTTTGATATATTGACGACATAATATGTGTGTGGCCAGGAAATTAGAATTTAGATAACTATTTTCTTAGATTGAATAGTTTGGTATCATCAATAAATTTCCCTATGGAGCTGGAGAATAATTGTACCCTACCTTTTTTGGACTGTCGCATACATAGATGTAATAATAGTCTCAAGTTCAGTGTATACAGAAAGCCAACGAATATCTCGGCATATGTCCATTATTACTCAAACCAAGGCAACAAAGTTAAGAAATATGTATTTACTTCTATGTTTTTAAGAGCATTTCGAGTCTGCAGCCCTGAATATATTGATGACGAAATAAATGGGATTAGAGCAATAGGTAAAAAACTAAAGTATCCTGAAATTGTGTTAGATGATGCCCTAAGAACAGCAAAAAAGACTTTTTTTCGGTAATGATAACAGAAAAAACTACAACACACAAAATTTACTTGTACTACCTTATTGTAATTCTTTTAAAGAAATTCCCCAACTGTTGAAAAACTTCAATGTAAATGTAGCATTTAAGAGTAAAAATACAATAAAAACAGCCTTAATAAAGAATTCTCCTGACATTACCAAGGGATGTGTATATCGTATTCCATGCAATGCTTGTGAAAAATACTATTTTGGTCAAACTGGTGAAGCCCTAGAAAAGAGAATTGAACAACATAAGAAAAGTGTCAGGTATGCTCAAGATAATAATGCACTCTTTGCTCACGTTAGAGATAAAAATCACCCTATTAATTGGTCAGGGGCAAAGAAATTGGTTCATTCAAATACCTTAGTGGAAAGAAACATCATAGAGTCCAGTTTCATAAAAGAAACCTTTGAAAACAACTTGAATATTGGTCATGGAATGTATAAACTCGACGCCTTTATATGTAAAGAGATTTGTAAGCTATATAAAAAAACATTAACCACTTAATGTAGAATTGAATATATTGTGAATAATTAACGTCGCTGTGAATTAATATTTAGACCTAAGCTACCATTCATTAAAGGAAACAATTATTTTATATAGTCGTCGTCGGCGCCCACTCGTGTCCGAGTATTGGGTTCTGTCGTTAGCCATCAGCCTCCTATCTGTGGGGTGGGTGCTTATGTCTGATGTGGCTGTTAAGTCCTAGTCTGTGGTGGAAGAGTCACGGACAGTGTTCACAAGGGAGGGTAGGTGGTGGGCGGGGCTGTTCTAATCGCTCTCTCCTTCTTCTCCTCCTAGCCTCCTCATTTTGTCTCCTCCTCTCCTCGAAGTCCCCGGTGCCATGGTGTACTCTACTCCTCCAGGTTTTCCTGTCCCTGGCTTTTTCTTCCCATGAGGAAGGATCGATGTTAGTTAGAGCCAGGGTGTGCTTTAGTTGATCTTTATAGCACATATTCGGGGCTCCTCGTGGTCTGGTGCCATGGGTTTGTTCTCCGTAGAATATTTTCTTTGGGAGCCTAGATGGATCCATCCTATGCACGTGTCCTATCCAGCGGAGGCGGTGGTGGATGATGGTGGCCTCCACGCTGGTCAGCGAGGCACGTTCTAAGACTTCAATGTTGGTGGTGTGGTTCTCCCAGGGGATTTTCAAGATCTGCCTCAGTTTCATTTGTTGGAAGCGTTCTAGGTTTTTAAGATCGTTTCTCTATAGCGTCCATGTTTCACATGCATACAGGAGCGTGGAGAGGACTACTGCCCTGAACACCATTATTTTGGTGGTCATTGTCAGTGCGTGGTTGTTAAATACGCGGCAGTTGATTCGGCCAAAGGCGGAGTGGGCTGCCCTGATCCGGTTCTCCACGTCCTTTTTGCTTGTGGGAGCTGATGTTAGGATGCTCCCTAGGTAGGAGAACTGGTCCACCTATTTTAACGGTTGGTCATTCACTGTGGTATTGAAGTTAGGGAGCATCAGTCCTGGTGGATGTTGGACGAGGGTCTTGGTTTTGTCTGTGTTGACTTGCATCCCAAAACGTTCGTAGGCAGAGTTGTATGCATCAGCTAACGACTGCAGGTCCTCTGCCGTCTGACCTGGGGTGGCATTGTCGTCAGCATATTGCAGTTCTCGCACTGCACACAAGGTGGTCTTGGTTCTGGCGCGGAGTCTAGCGAGATTGAAAGCGCCTCCATCCATGCGGAAACGTAGGTCGACTGAGGGTGTGTCTGATGGAATCTTGTTGAGCATTGCTGCGGTGTATAGCAAGAAACACGTCGGGGCCAGAACACAGCCCTGCTTCAGGCCGACGTTGATGGGGATTGGGTCTGAAAGAGAGTTCTGGTGGCAGACTCTCCCAACCATTCCGTCATGGAGGGCATGCACCAGCTTGACAAAATCGGGTGGGCAGCCATATCTTTTGAGAACAGCCCACATGGCAGGTCGAGGTATTTTGTCGAAGGCCTTTTTCAAATCCCAGAAGATGAACATTATGGGCTGTTGTTGTTCGAGGCTCTTCTCTTGTAGTTGTCGCGCACAGAAGATCATGTCTATGGTCCCGTGGGAAGGTCGAAAGCCGCACTGGGACTCTGGCAGGACGTCTTCTGCGAGAATAAGAAGGCGGTCAAGGAGAATCCGAGCGAAAATCTTACTCGCGATGCTTAGTAGTGATATTCCCCGGTAGTTGTTACAGTTCTCCCTGTCTCCCTTCTTGAAGAGGGTAATGATGTTTGCATCGCGTAAGTCACTGGGGGGGGGGGGTCTTGGTCTCCATATTTTCAGTATAAGGAGCATCAAACGGTTCCTCAAGCCAGGGCCACCGTGAGTGAGGAGCTCCAATGGGATGTTGTCTGGCCCTGGGGCTTTGCCGGGCTTCATGCGCTGCAGGGCCTTGTTGAAGTCATGGATGGAGGGTGGTAGTGCCATCCAGTGACGGACGGGATGCTGCGGGGTCATTCGCAGGAGATCGTCTGGGGTGTCTGCTTGGTCATTGAGGAGGTTCTCAAAGTGAGACCTCCACCTGGCCAGGATGCCCTCGCTGTCGGTGATGGTCGTGGCCCCATCCGCGTCCTTCAAGCTGCCCACTGATGACCGTGTGGGACCGAATATTTCCTTTGTTGCTGCATAGAAGCTGCACAGGTCACGTTGGTCAGCAAAACTCTGTATTTCTGCAGCTTTTCTTTGCCACCAGGTGTTCTGGGCTTCACGGATACCTCTTTGGCAACCAGCTTCAGCCACCTTGTGAGCACATTTGTTAGCTGCTGTTGGTTGGTTTTCCAAAGTCAGGCGTGCTTGTCATTTGGTTTCAATGAGAAGAGAGATGGTAGCATCATTCTCATCAAACCAATCCTGCCGTTTCTTGGTGGTGTAGCCTAGTGTTTCCTCCGCGGCATGGGCCATGGCGTTTCTGAGGGTGGTCCAGTGGTGCTCAACAGTGGCCTGACCCACAGGGTCTGCGAGGTATTGTTCGCAGGCCTCCTTGTAGTTCTGTGCCACCTGTGGGTTGTGGAGCTTACTACAATCAAAGCGTTGGTGTGGTACGCTGTCAGGTGCCCTTCTGGGTGGTCGTAGGGTCGTCACGAAGAGTCAGGAGAAGAGGAGTCTGTGGTCTGTCCAGCAGTCGTCCGCTCCGGGCATGGATCGGGTGATGCGGACGTCTCCTCGGTCTCTGGCTCTGGTCAGGACGTAGTTCAGGGTGTGCCAGTGTTTAGACCGTGGGTGTCTCCATGTGGTCTTTTGTCGCTTTGGTAACTGGAAGATGGTGTTGGTTACCACAAGTTGGTGTTCTGCACACAGATTCAGTAGGAGTTGGCCATTGGCGTTACAATTTCCAATGCCATGGCGGCCGATGATTCCCTCCCACAGGCGATGGTCTTTGCCTACTCGGGCATTAAAGTCACCAAGCACAACGAGCTTGTCATTGGCGGGCACTGCCTGGATGGTGCGGTCAAGCTGGGTGTAGAAGGCAGCTTTGTTATCATCGGTTGAGGTCATAGTCGGGGCGTAGACAGAGATCAGGGTGAGATGTCTGTCCCGCGTGATGGGGATGCGGACAGTCATCAGGCGCTCACTGATGGCCTTGGGAGCGAGGTTGTGCTGCTGCACTAGCTGGGAACGGATGGCGAAGCCGACACCGTGGATGCGAGGCTCCTCTAGGGCCTTGCCTTTCCAGAAGATGGTGTAGCCTGTTCCAGCTTCCCTGATGTTGCCCTCTTCGGGTAGTCTGGTCTCGCTAAGAGCCGCCACATTAACATTGAAGCGGGTTAGCTCCTTGCAGACGAGGGCTGTACGTCGTTCTGGGCGGTTGGTGTTCGTCACG
>NC_090726.1:168309990-168312490 GCF_036898095.1 Palaemon carinicauda
TAACAATCATCAGTATAGTTGAGGTTTATTGGACCAGTTTAGGACAGCGTTAACAAATGTAATTTCATTAAATGAGGAATTTATAGCGGATTCAATTTATTTAAGGAATAAGTGTTATATACCAAAAGATAAGTAATATGTAATTTGATGTTCATATAATCAGCATAATCAACAGATAAATCAAAAAATGAAAAAAAATAAAAATATTCACATGTATCTTAGTCAACGTCAGACGGTTCCACCATCCACCTGGTAATTTGTGTTTCTTAATGGGACTTTCTAGAGTGTAAATCACTTCAAAACTAAACCTTATCATAATTTTCTTAGCATATGTATGAAGATCAATAAATATGTTCCTTTGTTCACTAAATAGTATCTTAAAATATTCCATCAGGTATATATATATATATATATATATATATATATATATATATATATATATATATATATATATATATATACATATATATATATATATATGTATATATGTTTATATGTATATATATATATAAATATATATATATATATATATATATATATATATATATATATATATATATATATATATAAATATATATATATATATATATATATATATATATATATATATATATATATATATATATATATATATGCAGAAGAACCACAGGGAAAATGAAAATACGAAAAATACGATTTAGTCCTGACTAGTTTCGTGATACTTCTTCAGAGTACTGATCAGTCCTCTGAAGAAGTATCACGAAACTAGTCAGGACTTAATCGTATATTTCGTATTATCATTTTCCCTGTGGTTCTTCGGCATCTGAGCATCACGTTTTCCTGTGATTTTTACGCATATATATATATATATATATATATATATATATATATATATATATATATATATATATATATATATATATATATATATATATCTATATATATATATATATATATATATATATATATATGTATATATTATATAATATATATATATATATATATATATGTATATATGTGTATATATATATATAAATATACATATATTATATATATATATATATATATATATATATATATATATATATATATATATGTATATATAGATATATATATATATATATATATATATATATATATATATATATATATATATATATATATATATTTATATATATACATATCTATATCTATATATATACATATATATATACATATATATATATATATATATATATATATATATATATATATATATATATATATATATATACATATGTGTGTGTCTGTGACATTAATGTTTGCTTCTACCAGTAACGTCCATAGTGTTCATAAGTTAATGATAGCCCAATCGTGAATATAAAAAACCGATTCTAAAAGATCGTAGAGAGAGAGAGAGAGAGAGAGAGAGAGAGAGAGAGAGAGAGAGAGAGAGAGAGAGAGAGAGAGAGAGAGAGAGAGAGAGAGAAAGAATAACCTCAGGCAGCTTAAAGGACATTCCATTACATAAGAAATTTAAATGACAGTTGGCATAGAAATGAAAAGTAGAACTAAGTTTAGATTGAATACATACGATACAAATAAAAGAAGTCATTCCCATCGCAAGTGTAGTTGTTAAAGGTTAAAGGTCATAGGTAAGAATATATTAGGTGTAGCCCAGTTATGTAAGGTAAATTATAAATAGACTTTTCCATGTTCAAATTCGTATATTTTGATAGATATCCAGACTGAAATATTATTGATATATATATATATATATATATATATATATATATATATATATATATATATATATATATATATATATATATATATATATATATATATATATATATACACTGTATATATATATATATATATATATATATATATATATATATATATATATATATATATATATGATAAATTTTTGCACATTTAAACGCGTTTCTTTCATATATCAAATAAGCCATATATATTAATACATTAAAGTCTGGATTCTCTTAACGACCTCGGGATCAGAGCCCCAGGCGGAACCGCCAAAAGACTATGATATCGGACCGGCGGGTATTTGAACCCTCGTCTGGGATATCTGTATGACAGTGACCATACCACTCAGCCACGTGGCTGAGTGGTATGGTCACTGGCATACAGATATCTCGGACGAGGGTTCAAATCCCCGCCGGTCCGATATCATAGTCTTTGGGCGGTTCCGCCTGGGGCTCTGATCCCGAGGTCGTTAAGAGAATCCAGACTTTAATGTATTAATATATATGGCTTATTTGAAATATATATATATATGTATATATATATATATATATATATATATCCAGACCGAAAAATCATTAAATATATATATATATATATATATATATATATATATATATATATATATATATATATATATATATATATAAATATATACATATAAAAATATATATATATATATATATATATATATATATATATATATATATATATATATATATATATATATATATAGATTCACATCCATATATATATACAGGATATATATATATAT
>NC_090726.1:168327490-168332222 GCF_036898095.1 Palaemon carinicauda
AAAAACACGAACTGATAAAATCGGAGGCGAAGCAACTCTATATTAAACACAAATTGGATCATGGAATGACCTTTGGACTTTTACTCCCAGAGGAGATAGGATAAAAGATAGTAATCAAAGGAGGATACAATCCTAGTATTGAGTTAGCCCGAAAAAGTTAAATGGAAATTCTTACAAAAAATTTAAAATCAATAAAATCAAATTTCATTATTTCTGGTTCAATAACTGTAAGAAATGAAATCTCGTTGTTCCTCACATTACCATAAGTTCCCTTTGAAATATCTCTTTGTGAGATGAATATTTATCAACAAAGTTTCTAGACGTTACAGCCATTCAAAGTAAATTTTACAATAATGATAAGTTAATTTTCTCCAGCTTAAAGAAAAAACTATATAGCCCTAAAGTTGTCAAAGTACCATCGAAGTATAGTTAACAGTAAACAATTCTTTCGTTGTTACCCTTGGTCCAAAGTTTTGTTATAATCTATGGTAATATTGGAGCAATTATATGAAAAATTTTATTAGACTATCCATGCCATAGGATAAATAACATATGAGTGAAAATACCAATACAACTTTGTTTTGATGGATGGAAAGTGTACTTAAAGCTGTCAAACTGGTAATGTACGATAGCTTTGAGGGACTTTTCCTTTCAGACCTATACCTGTTATATGGAGTTGTGGCAGAGAGCGTTTGAGGTACTTTTACGGCAGGTGATACACTGCTGAAAACATAATTATGATAGTTATATTGAATGGAAACTTCTGTCTATAAAGACACAAATATAATTGAATATTTGTGGGATTTTTGCGTATTTCAAAGGATAAGATATTTCTCAGGTTTTAAATAAAATACTACATTTCTAGTGACGAAAATCAATCATAATTTTATCATCAACTTCAACAGTATTCATCAAAAATAATATTCAATGCAGTTTTACAATTGTCATCCATTCTCTACTTTCTATCTGACTCGATGTATTTCTTAAAAAGACATGAAATTCTTGAATATTTGATCTTGCTAACAACCTTTGGGATCTCACCATCCTTAGAATGAGTTGACATAAGAGGCAAACTTTCTTTATGCCTTAAATTCGAAAACATTTACTCTATGTGGCATTGTTTATCGGGAATTACATTAAGGCTTTTAGTTGGACAGTTATGGCAGTTAAACACAATGGATCCAATACCACGCCGTAATTTATAGTGTTATAGGTTTAATCAAACTTATATGCTTTAGGGGGAACCATTGTGGTGGCCGATGTAGTAACGTCCCTTACTGGTGAACGCCAGACTTAGGTTAGAGTCCCGCTCAAATTTGTTATTTCCTTGGTCGCTGCAATCTCTCCATCTTTGTGAGCTAAGGATGAAGGGTTGTTTGGGGAAGCCTATAGGTCTTTCCTTGGTCCTAGTTCTTGTGGAGAGGGGCTTGCTCATTGATCATATGTGTGAATACGTTATGTCTCTAGGGGCATTGCCTTGCTAGCTAGTGCAATATCAATGTCCCTTGCCACTACCATTCATGAGTGGCCTTTAAACCTTTAAACCTCATATTAGACGACTTAGTCTACTCTCTTCATCAGTTCCTTCATTCCCCCACCAACAAGCTCCCCCCACATCCTCTTTGCACGGCCAATTAATCTATAAACTCTAGCCCTTCCAACTCCCTTCTCTATCCCAATCACACTCTCTCTCTCTCTCTCTCTCTCTCTCTCTCTCTCTCTCTCTCTCTCTCTCTCTCTCTCTCTCTCTCTCTCTCTCTCTCTCTCTCTCTCTCTCTCTCTTAAACTAAACAATACACTGGCAAATAAAAATACCTTCCTCATACAGGATTAAAACCACGGTGAAGATATTTGTGTATCACTACTAGTATTGCATGAAAAATCTAAATATGAAATCCCAGAAAACTTAATCAAAGTTTTCCTTTTATCTAAAAAAAAAACAAGTTTGATAACACATGTGACTTGGTAATTAGAAAACTATAATATATGATATCACCAGTTGTCCAAAGTTATTATACATATTCGAAGAAATATATTATATTATTTTTAGGAATAGAAGTAGACCTACAGAATTTTCCTATTCCATTTTTTTCCTTCCCAAGAAATAGTGATATATAATTTTCTGGAAAAAAAACAATATTCGGAATATTTTCGATTACACTGTTCAATCTAAATGTAATCAAATGACTTCTTGATAGTTTCCTATAGCAGTCAGTCAATATGTTCTTCAACTCAAGAAGTCACAGATATGTGAGGTTTTGAACTTACTAGAAAGTGTTGGATTGATAGAGATAGAGTGTCTTTGTGTGTGTATGTAAAAGAGAGAGAGAGAGAGAGAGAGAGAGAGAGAGAGGAGAGAGAGAGAGAGAGAGAGAGAGATTCAAAATATAATTTATCGGAAACCTTCAGTGTGAGATTTGATTTGTTTTGATGACGACACCAATTAGACTCTGGGAGATATTTTGCCAGAAACAATTTTTCCGTCGTAGCAATAGAGCTGCGGAGAGTTCTGCCTGGCAAACTCATTATGGACCGCGAGGAAAATATTATTGTATCCTTATTAGCAAAGTTTGTCCAATCTAATTATGAAAACTCGGAAGCCTTTCCTAAACCCTTTTTAAAACAACTTGATAACACGTTGGCTCTGTTATTGGGAAAACTGTCTAGGTTGATATTTCGAGATATTGCTGATAGCCCAGCGGCATAGTAAGAAATATGAAACCAATTGTTCAAATTGTTCTAAAAGCACCAAAATTGGCACACATGTGGATTAATACATTCTGAACAATTTTGGATATGGAGGCATTCAAGATTCTCCCCGTAGCACATTTGGCGGCCATTTTTCAAAATGGCCGCTATTTACCGTTAGCGTCATTGAATATGTACCATAATTTTGTCTTTTTGTGGATGCTAAAGGTGATAAGTGTGCTAGAGGTGATAAGTATTGTACAATTACACATACTTCTGTGCTTACCAAATAATTTGGCTACCATTTCACAAGAAAATGAATTTTACTTTGCAGCGGCAGCGTTGGTGGCAGTGACGGCGGCTGCAGTAATAGTATAGTGTTGATAGTCATGGTGCTTGTAGTAGTAACTTGTGGTAACATGGTGGTGTTTTGTGTCTTTGCAGGTGAGGCAGCAGCAGCACCACCTGACATCAGAGATGCGTTGTTCCAGACTGCAGCCATGGCAAAGAAGTTCCAACTGGTCGATACTTTTGAGCAACGTACTCCCACAACACCTCCTGAGACAAACTGGAAGCTGTGTCTTGTATGTCAAGAGGAGACAACAGAGTCACTTGTCTGCCCAGTACTGTCTAAACGCCGAGACCCTGGGAGTGGATACACGACAATGGCTGCAAACTTGGTCAAATTTGATGAACTCGGAGAACTGCCAAGAACTGTTCAGTTACAGAGACTAGGATGAAGGACAAGGTGTTGAGACCAAGAGAGGACCCAATATACCCAAAGGAAAAGAACAGGTCAAATCTCTGAAGAATGATGTTGCGCTCTTCGCACGATTATATATCGGCTGCCAGACCCGTGATGGGAATCTAGAAGAGTTCTTCAGGCATGAAAATCAGCAATGCCCTCCAGCTTTATCTGACGGAGGGAGACTGTACCTAGGGAGCAAGAGTGACTTGCTGGTGTGCCTTGAAGGCCATGCTGAGCCTCAGTTTGAAGCTCCTACTGTCACTGCTGTTGTCCTCGATGGAGCAGTAATCGTACAGATGTTGAAGCCGGGTACTGCCAACACGTTCGAGGAATATGCACAGCAAGTGTTCATCCCATACGTTGTACAACGTTTCCAACATGTATCACGTCTTGACCTTGTGTGGGACAGCTACAGAGCAGATTCCCTGAAGGCATCAACCAGAGAACAGCGTGGAAAGGGAGTACGTCGGCGTGTTGTCGACTCAGCAGTCATACCAGGAAATTGGCAAAGTTTCCTGCGAGTTGATAGCAACAAAGTGGAGCTCTTCAGCTACCTCTCCACCATGCTTGCAGAGTCCTTTCAAGAAGAAGGCAAGGAACTGGTCGTCACTGATGGGGAGCAGGTTATCTGTGTTCCAAAGCAAGAGGATGTCAACTCACTCGCACCATGCAACCAAGAAGAGGCAGACACCCGCATGATGCTACATGTAGCACATGCTGCACAACATGGTCACCACCAGATACAGGTTCGAACAGTAGACAGTGACGTCGTGGTCCTAGCAGTGATGGTAGTCCAGAAACTACCAGCTGGAGACGAACTCTGGGTAGCCTTTGGGACAGGCAAGAACTACCGATACATTGCAGCCCATGAAATAGCTTCCTCCTTGGTCCAGAGAAGGCATGTGCTCTTCCAATGTTTCATGCCATCACAGGGTGTGATACTGTGTCAGCCTTCGTCGGACATGGGAAGAAATCTGCCTGGGCAACATGGAACACGCTGCCAGAACTCACTGATGCCCTGCTGAGTCTGGCAAATGCACCCACAAGCATCCAAGAGGATACAATGCATGTCATCGAGAGGTTTGTCATACTCCTGTATGACCGCACAAGCAAATGCAAGGACGTCAACAAGGCGAGAAAGCAGCTCTTTGCAAAGACGAACTCTGTTCAGAACATCCCGCCAACCTACGCTGCTCTGGAGCAGCATGTGAAGAGATCTGCCCTTCAGGGTGGTCATGTCTGGGGCCAGGCATTGGTACCAACGCCCGTGCTCCCTCCACCAACAGACTGGGGCTG
>NC_090726.1:168340222-168365222 GCF_036898095.1 Palaemon carinicauda
AAATATTTCTCGCATATATATATATATATATATATATATATATATATATATATATATATATATATATATATATATATATATATATATATATATATACATACATATATATATATATATATATATATATATATATATATATATATATATATACATACATATATACATATATATATATATATATATATATATATATATATATATATATATATATATATATATAAATATATATACATATATATATATATATGGATTTATATATATTGTATATATATATATATATATATATATATATATATATATATAAATATATATATATATATATATATATATATATATATATATATATATATATATATATATATATATATGTGTGTGTGTGTGTTTGTGTGTGTGTGTGTTTGTGTGTGTGTATCTTTTGATAATCAGAATAAAACTAGGGCAAGTTCTTTCTCTCATCACTTCTGAAAGGTATATGGAATAACTCAGTAGCCTAAAATTACCGAAAAAAATGGCTACTGGATAAAATCATGGGAAATATGAGACTTCAGCTAAAGTTTTATAATATCACTAAGAAGGCTATAAGGGTACAAGTTCAAAAAACTTCATACAGAAGATCACCAAATCTCGATGATGTTCATCATAAATGGCTTCGGAAATTTAGTATCTTACATGCAAAAATAACCGCACAACTCTAACATTGTATCCGATAAAATCAAACATTGGAATGTATTACCACGGAAATTATTAGTTTGATTAAAAAAGACAAAAATAAAAAGTAACATATTGAGCAACTTTAGGCCAATTGCACATTCCTGCCAGTATTGCGGATGCTGTTAATAGGCATCATTAGTGATAGACTATATATACATGGAGGAAATAAACACTATTCCAAGAAAGCAAATGAAAAAAAAAGACAGAAAGAAATTCTAAGGCACAAGAGACCAGTTTCTCATAAACAAATGTTAATGAAAAATAGGAAGAGCAAGAAAACCAATCGAGGTATGATATGGATAGACAACACGAATGACTTAGCCATGATACCACACTCATGTCTCTTAGAATTTTTAAAGATATATGATATATATGACAACACTATCAACTTCAAGAATATCATGAAAAACTAGAAAATTATACTTAAATATTTTGGAAAATGGAGGGTAGAGATCAAAGTGGCTATTAATCCCATGACAATACTACTGGAAAAGATCAAAGACGAATACTAAATCATAAAAGGAGGGAACAGTAGAAAACACTAGATGTTAATGGAGGAGATCGAGCTGTTCGGAAAATACGATAATAAAATAGAAATGCTAATGCAAATAGTAAGTATTGTATCAAGAGACATCTGGATGGAGGTTAGAATAGAAAAGTGCACTTTAATTGGCATAGAAATTGGAGAAGTAATAGAGAGTGAATGGATAAAGCTGTCATATGTAAATATCATCAAGACCTTACATAAAGCAGGCTATAAAACGGATTTTGAGCGAAGCGAAAAATCTATTTTTGGGTGAGATAGCCATGGCGTCCTGATGGAAGGTTCCTGTTTGGTAGCTTCCTTGGGTATAAGACTACTAAGATATTCCCAGAGAATTTAACCACAGGTTATCACAGAATTCTAACTTCTGGAGCGAGTATCTCAAAGGTTTCCCTTTAAGACATCGTAATACAACAGGGGACACGCATGTCTGAACGTGCCACATAGCTATCTCCACCCCGAACAGAGTTAATGCTTCGGTGTGTAAGGACTGAGAATAGCTGGGAGCCGTTCCACAGCTAATCTCACTCGTGGCTACTACTGATACTCGAGACGTAAACAAACGGACGCCATTGCTCTAATGACGTCACGCGCGTCTTTATCCTGGCGCCAGTTGCTGCCCATCACCATGATACAATTGTGTAGGGTGGGAACAAACTGAACGAAGTAGTAGGGAGGGTCCATCAGGACGCCATGGCTATCTCACCCAAAAATAGATTTTTCGCTTCGCTCAAAATCCGTTTTTTGGGCTCAAGCCATGGCGTCCTGATGGAAGAGTACCAGAGAATCAATGTATCGTGGTAGATTTTCCCCCAGAGTTAAGTGCCTAGGCATTGACAAAACAGCAAGGTAATCTTAGGTAAGAACCATAGGAACGAAGTATCCTGCCCCCCATTGGTAGGAAGTTCCCATGGGCTATGCCGACGTCAAAGTGGTATTGAAGGGCTATTCATCTTGACAGAAGAACTTTTAAGAACTTAGAGATGAAGCAGAATGTTTGATATTTGTATAGGAACATTCTGAAGTAGGCCAGTGGTGGTTGGGCACTGTGTATAGAGTTCATCTCCTGATTATCAGAAGTAAGTATTCGTGTAGGAACCTTACTGAGACAAGGTGAATATAATTTAGGATTAGACATCTTAAATTCTTCATGACCATAAGAAAGGAAGAATAAATAAAACTATGACAGTATGTATTTCATAGTAAGTAGGAGCTGAAAGAGACGCATAAGTAATAAAATAGAAATTTTATTTCACAATGCAGAAATTAAATAATTTACAGCAAAAGTAAAGTTCATTTACAGTAATAATAATGTACATAGAAATAAAGGCTTGCTCTTGAATCTGAAAAGGAATTTCAGGATTAGTAGGTACTCGTTCTCGAGGAACGCAAGTCTTTAAACAACACATCATGCTCAAGGCATGCGGCACTTGTGTGACACTATGACATTTCACCTGGGATAAGAACAGTTATAAAAGCACTAAGTGTTTTTAGACATCACTATGAATCACTCGAGGGTCAACATAGGCACCCGAAGAGTTAGAGTCCCAAGTAACTCACTGTTCTACGCAGAGTTAGGTGCAGGTTTCATAACACTACCTGCGGCTACCACAAAATGTTTGATTTCGTGCACTTGTTTCGCATAATGTTTAAAGAAAACTCGCGAGGACTTCCAGCCCGTAAAGTTTTTAAGGCTCTCAAAGTCCATGCTCTGAAAGAAGTTCAGAGAAGATGCCACTTTTCTAGGATCATGACCAGCGGGTGTACTGTTCAGATCCGCTCTGCGAATGAAGTAGGTGATTTTCGCTCTTAATTGTTTCAGTGACAGGTCGCTGCCCGATGTTTCTCCTTTGAAGAGTTGGCCTCCACCAAAGTTCGAAGTTCTGCGAAGATAGACCTTGAGACTCTCTACTGGACATAGAGAGACATCCTCCTTCAGGGGGCATATTCTCCAAGGGCCCCATCTTTTGGTGGGTAATTCATTTTTGGCGAGAAACGTCGGATCAGGGGAGAGGGTCACTTCTCCTGAATCAGCAAACAGGATGTGTCCCTCTTCTCTTGATAATGCCACTATTTCGCTGACTCGAGCTCCCGAGGCGAGAGCAAATAAAAATATAACTTTCTGAGTCAGATCCTTGAGGGGGCATGAATCATTGTCCAAGTTGGAGGCGAAATGGAGCACCTTGTCTAGTGACCAGGAGATCGGTTTCGGAGGGGGTGCTGGGCGTAGGCGAGCACATGCTTTCGGCAGTTTGTTAAAGATGTCGTTGGACAGATCAATTTGGAAAGCATATAGAATTGGTCTAGTCAAAGCCGATTTGCAGGTTGAAATCGTATTGGCTGCTAATCCTTGTCCATGAAGGTGAATGAAGAAGGACATACAGAAATCAATGGTGATTTCTTTAGGATTTTTTGCTTTAACAAAGGAGACCCATTTCCTCCAGGATGATTCATATTGCCGTCTCGTGGATTCGGTCTTGTATTCCTCTAGGAAGTCTAGACTTTTCTTCGAGATCCCAAACCTCTTCTTTGCGGCAAGGGAGAGAAAATCATGAGATGAAGGTCCTTGATTTTCGATGATGAAGCGAAGACAGTCGACTTCTGTACTTGTTGAGAGAGAACTGGGCCCGGGAGAGGGATCAGCTTGGGCTGCAGCTCCAGGACCAGGGGGGTACCAGTTGCTCCGGGGCCACTTGGGAGCCACTAGGGCCGCTGTCCCTTTGAAGGTTCTCAGTTTGGAGAGAACTTTCAACAGAAGGTTGGTGGGAGGGAACAGGTATATCTTCGACCATCTGTTCCAGTCCAGTGACATGGCGTCCACCGCTTCTGCTTTGGGGTCCTCGTACGGGGCTACGTACAGAGGAAGTTGATTGTTGTCGCTCGTTGCAAAGAGATCTATCTGAAGTTCTGGGACTTGATGAGAGATGAAGGAGAATGATCTTGCGTCTAGAGACCATTCCGACTCTATCGGGTTTGTCCGAGATAGAGCATCCGCTGTCACGTTGCGGAATCCTTGTAGGTGAACTGCAGACAGGTGCCACTTCTTCTTCTCCGCCAGACGGAAGATTGGGAGAAGCACCTGATTTATCTGGGGCGATCTTGAGCCTTGGCGATTGAGACAACGAACTACCACCGAGTTGTCTAGGGTTAGACGGATGTGGATCGAGGGCGGCGGGGATAACTTCTTCAGAGTAAGAAGGACCGCCATGGCCTCCAAGATGTTTATGTGGAACGTCTTGAATAGTGGAGACCAGGTCCCTTGAGCTTGTTTCAGGTGGGAGTGACCTCCCCAGCCCTCCAATGAGGCATCCGTGTGGATGTTGAGTGATGGAGGAGGGTGTTGGAGAGGAATGGACCTTTTCAGGGCCATTGCTTCCGACCACGGCTTTAGGAGGCGTCGAAGTCTGTTTGGAAGCCGTCTCTTGAGGTCTCTTCGAGCGATGGATGCCGATCGTCTCCAGACTCCCGCGGCATCCTTTAGCTGTGCACGAAGCACTGGGTTTGTCACTGAGGCGAATTGTAGAGAGCCTAGAACTCGTTCCTGCTGTCGTCTTGAAATGCGTTTGGATTTCAGTAGTCGCTTGACAGACCCTGCTATTTCCTTCCTTTTCTTCTGGGGGATGGAAAGGCGGTGTGACTGAAGATTCCAGTGGATTCCCAGCCACTGAAACTTCTGAGCCGGAGAGAGGCGAGATTTCTTCTCGTTGATCTTGAATCCCAGGTGTTCTAGGTACTGGGTAACTTCGTCGCAAGACTTTGTACACTCTTCGGGCGATGGAGCCCAGACTAGCCAGTCGTCGAGGTAGGCCATCACCTGGACGTTTCTTAGGCGGAGCTGTTGTACTATGGCATCCGCCAGCTTTGTGAAGATCCGAGGGGCCACATTGAGGCCGAATGGCATGGCCCGGAAGGCGTAGCTTTTTCTTTGGAGTCGAAATCCTAGGTAGGAGGAAGCGTGATGGTTCATTGGAATGTGCCAATAGGCATCCGCCAGGTCTATAGAGACCGTGTAGGAACCTTGAGGCAGAAGGGTCCTTATTTGTTGAAGCGTCAGCATCTTGAATTTGTTGTTCTCTATGAACTTGTTGAGGGGGGATAAGTCCAGAATGACTCTGAGCTTGTCTGAGTCCTTCTTGGGAACGCAAAACAGTCTCCCTTGGAACCTGGTGGACTTTACCTTCCTTATCACCTTCTTGTTCAAGAGGTCTAGAACATATTCTTCCAGAATGGGGGTCGATTGTTGAAAGAACCGCTGGAAGATTGGGGGTGGTTGCACCCAACTCCAGCCTAGACCGTTCTTGATGATGCTGTGTGCCCAAGGATCGAAGGTCCAACGATCCTGGAATTGGCGGAGTCTTCCTCCCACCGGAAGCACTTCATTGCTTCTGGTGTCCCGAGGACTTGTTGCCTCGGCCGCTAGCTCCCTTTCCTCCTCTACCTCTGGAGGGACGACGAGAGGCGTCTCTGCTTGCACCCCTGGACGAGCCTCTACCTCTGGCATGAAAGGTAGTGGATGGCTGCTCAAAGGCAGGGGTGAAGACCGGTGACTGTGACAACACCGGTTGGGGGACCAATTGAAAGGTCTGTTGTGGTTGGGCAACCACTTGGGAGGTAGCGGGTCCCGGAAACTGACGTCGTTGTTGACGTTGCTGGGGTTTTGGCTTCTGAGGTTTCCTCTTAGGCTGAGGTCCATCGTCCTGAGAGGTTTTCCTTTTTCTGGACATGCCCCACTTGTGGAGAAGGTTCCTATTCTCCGTGGCGGCTCTGTCAGTTATTTCCTTGACAAGGTCAGAAGGAAACAGGTGCTTTCCCCAGATGTTGGAGGAAATCAGCCTCCGGGGTTCGTGTTTCACGGTGGCACCGACAAACACGAATTCACGACAGGCTCTACGAGCCTTTATGAAATGGTACAAGTCCTTCATTACTGTGAGTAAGTGGGATTTGGCTAGTACCATGTAGTGATCAGGTACTCTTGTGTCACAGGCCATAACTTCAAGTTGGACTTGATGAGAAAGAGATGCCGCAAGCCTCTCCTTCGTGTCTTGTTCCCGGCGAAGGAGGTGATCATTGAGCTTAGGGAGGTCTTCATTAAACTGACGTCCGGCGACGTCAGGATCGAGCCTACCCACAACGAAAGTATGTTGAACATCTTTCCATTGTCTAGTGTCAGGGGGTGTCACGATGGAGAAGGGTCTGCACTCCTCCAGTGCAGGGCAGGGTTTTCCTTCTTCCGCCGCTTTAAGGCATGCAGCCAAGGCCTTTTCCAAAAAAGGAAGAATCGCAGTGTCAGGTGCGACATATGTAGGATGCTTCTTGCTCAAGGCAGGAAGCTTAGAGCAGGTAAAGCCCCTGCTCTTAAACGCGGAGGCTAGCATAGCCTGGGCCTTTGCGAGATCGAACACTATCTCTTCTTTAGGTTCGGTCTCCTCCTTCGAGGCAGGTTCGGAACGAAGCCGGACGTAACAGTCCGGGTAGGCCTCGAAGCTTGGGAAGAACTCCACATCTTCCAACAGGACCGTGCCGATCTTGTCACTAACAAAGATCCTGCCGGTCGCAATAACCATATGCTCTGCATACCTCCACGGGTTGGCATGAGAGCAAGCTGGGAGATCCTTGACCGAAATCTTCTTCGGGTCTCTGGATCCAATCATAGACCTGATGGACTCCTGGTTCTCCTTCAGTCTGTCGTCCATGACAGCTCTAATCAGTCGGATCAGTTCTTGGGTAGAAGAGGAAGGATCCGGGGTCGAGGAGGTAGACGGAATGGACATTTCCGTCGGTGTAGGAGTAGGCGGAGGGATGGACGAGGGAGTAGCTCCAAGCTCCGACTCGGTGTATTCCACCTTGTCTTCGTCCTCTTCGGCTCCTTGAGCCATAAGCGTCTTCTCCGTGTCTTCCGAGACGTCTGAGATCTGTTCATCATCCTCGGAATCTAAACGACACTCGTGCATGGACTGAGCCATGACCACATCAGGTTCCACCGTAATTTGGACAGTGGGGATTGCTTCTTTTGGAACCACTGAGTCAGGGGAGGCCTTAGGGAACAACAGGGACCTCAGTTCTTCGGTGGCCAGGTACGGTCCAGTAGCATTTCTCTGAAAACCACGCACCCACTTGCGCAGCTTTTCTCGAGCAATGTCTCTAACCTCCGCTGAGGGAGGGTTATGGAAGGCCTCAACTAGGTAGGCCTGGCAGACCGTACATTCCAGTGGATTCCAGAACTTCAAATCCCCTTTCTTGTCTGCGCAAGGGGCGTGAGTCCTGCACGCCGTATGTCCGTAAAACTGCGAGCGTTTCACAGCGCAGAAGGCGAAGTCACACTTCATCTGCTCCTCCTGTGGAAGAAAGAGAAAATGAGTATGGGGGAGTCATAGGAATGGCTCTTAAACTAAGTTAATATTAATCATTAATTTTAACTTAAAGAAGGTGTGATGCATAGAGAATGAAACAGTAAAGGAGAACACGCTCCATGCATCTCGCCCGGCTGGTTACCATAGGCTTGGTCCTGGGATAATCCAAATGACCGAGATCATTGGATATAGTTTCCTAGGATTCCCATTATATTGGAACTCCATGGAAAGCCAAGGACAAGGTTGGGATCGAATTCATTCGGTTCCCAGTTAAGAGCCAGAAGGCCTCATTAAGGGTAACTGCTTCTGGCAACCAGCCGCGCTAAGATGCACATAGCATGCTGGAATTAGAAGAATGCAAAGAGACAGCATGATCACTAATAGAGCAGTACTAGGTACTGATCTTAAAAGCAAAGCAGCTTATCTATTTGCAATGTAGGGCTATCTTAGTCTTATGATAGCTACAGAGAGGGGGTGCAAGTGTTCTTGACGCCTCCGGGGCATCCGGCAAGCCGCCAGCATGCCGGAGCTCGCTCCAGCATAGATTCTGGCACTAGAACAGACAATTTTCAAAGTCAGTTAGATACCAGGATGGCGGCCGCCGGCACAACGGCGGCACGCCGGCAGGGAGCGGCGGCTCCGGCAGCCGGAGGATGCCAGGTTGGTGACTGGGGTAAGGATGGTACAGGTAGTATCGGGTTGCCGGCAGTATATGCCGGCACTCCGGAGATCGACCGGCAAGCGGACGATTAGATAGGAGTAGGAGAGCCGCCGGTAGTAGCCGGCGGCAGCCGGCAGTCCCTCGGTACACGGGGGGCTGGCGGCAAGGGTAGGGAAGTCACCAAGAGGGAGGCAGGTATTGCCGATAGTAGAGGCGGCAAGAGACCGGCACCCGGATAGATAGAGAGACAGGGGGAGGGGGGAAAGGATGCAGGAAGTACCGTCAGGGTTCCAGACATCCCTCCCCCTCCCTGAGGGTGTGTACCCATGATAGAGACAGGCTCTAGCATCCATAAGCAGGGGTCACTAGGGACCGGGAGCAGGTAGCCCAAGGGAGGACTAGGGAACACCCAAGAGGGGGGGGGGGAGACTCCCCTATGCAGAGCTACACTAGTAACTAACCTTATAGGACACTATGAAGGTATATGTACCAGAGCGGACAGCACAGGGAAGCTCGGGTAGCCCTACTCATCCACCCTAAGGAGGATTTGTAGGACAGGGGACAGATGAGTATAAACTAACCTAAGCATAGGCTAGGCTATACAAGAGATAGGTGGGGAGGGAGAAGAGAGAGGTCTTCCCAGGAAGGGTTTCTGTACCAGAGCGGCCACTAAAGGAAGGGAGGACACTCCCTGACCTAAGATTAGGCTGATCGGCTAAAACGGTGCAAGAGTACAGTTTCAGCATGGAACAGAGAAACCTTCCTAACCCGACCTAGAGCAGGGCTAAAAGTCCTGAACTAGGCAAGGAAGAAGACGTATCGCTATCGCAGGAAAGTCATAGACTATCCTAGCCATAGAGGTAGGCTAGCCTAACCTCACTCTCAGACGCAATCCTAAAGGGGGTTCATTCCTTTAGGGAGGACTGAGAGGCGATATAAATACTCTATTAGACAATTAATCCCTTTACTCAGAAAAGGGATCAAGGCTAAATAGAGGGAGTGCCAAGGCAGGGGATGAAGGAAGCATATAGGGGTCCTAAGGTTAGGTTAGGCTAGAAAGAATCACTGACTAGCCTATCCCCTATATGGTCCCTGAAGGCGAAAACATTTGCATCACTAGTCAAAAGTATTGTAAAATAATAATGCCACTATCTTCATAACTTAGTCTAGGATCACTAATAAATCATGCATGAACACTTGTATGTAGGCTCCTGGCCTGGGGGCTATAGTAGCCGACTGGTATGAGGTCAATCGATGACCGATAAAAAGCGTCTAAACACGATATAAAAGTTCCTAGCTATGAAGACTAAATAAACTAATGTATTCGATTAGTATATAATGCCGGAAGCGTTGTTGTGGCTAACTAAATAAGACATGCAAAACAACAACGACGCCATAAAATGGCGGGTCCGGTAGAGGCACAGCTCTGCCACAAAACATCAATTATTTCGCGAAATAATATTTACTTTACGGCCAGAGCTTAATTAAACAATACTGGAACCTTGTACTCAACTTTCCAGAAGAAGGCGAGGCTGAAGGTAACGACATAGCGAAGATGCAAAGCGATAAAGTTAACACAAGGGAAAATCCGTCTAAGTAGGGCAGCTACTAAACAAAGGATAAAGACGCGCGTGACGTCATTAGAGCAATGGCGTCCGTTTGTTTACGTCTCGAGTATCAGTAGTAGCCACGAGTGAGATTAGCTGTGGAACGGCTCCCAGCTATTCTCAGTCCTTACACACCGAAGCATTAACTCTGTTCGGGGTGGAGATAGCTATGTGGCACGTTCAGACATGCGTGTCCCCTGTTGTATTACGATGTCTTAAAGGGAAACCTTTGAGATACTCGCTCCAGAAGTTAGAATTCTGTGATAACCTGTGGTTAAATTCTCTGGGAATATCTTAGTAGTCTTATACCCAAGGAAGCTACCAAACAGGAACCTTCCATCAGGACGCCATGGCTTGAGCCCAAAAATACCTTAGTATAATAGGAGGGGAAAAAAACCCAAGATATGAAGGAATGTATGAGAAGGATATATATGCAAAAAAATAGAAGCTATAATGAAATCGAAGCTTAATTTTTAAAACATGGTAAGTGCTCTAAACACTAAGGCGGGGCCACTATCCAGGTACAGTGCTGGAAGACTGGAGTGAATAGATATAAAAATTAAGAAGATAATGGATATGTTACAAACTCTCCACCTTAGGCGGATATTGACAGGCTCTATAAATTATTCAGTGAAAGAGGAAAACGGATCATTAGTACAGAACATTGTGTCAACACTGATAGTATAGCGCTTGGGCAGTGCCTTAAGACCACTGATGATGATTTGCTAAAATGTGCATTAGAAGAAAATTGGATAAAGGAGGATCAAGACCCAGAAGTAAATAAGAAGTGGACAGGAAAAAAAAGCACTAGAAGAATAGCAAAGAAAACAAATGAATAGAAAATTCATGAGAGACTGAATAATTGGCAAGTAATGAAATATGGCAGAGGCTACAGAGGGATTAACTTAAGAGGGAAACTGAAGGGATGTCAATGGCTGCACAATATAAGCCACTAAGTACAAGATATACTCAAAGAGCAATAGACAGAACTATCATCTCATTAAAGTTCAGGAAAAATGTTAAAGAGAGAAACCATAAATCAGATTGTCAATGAATGTTCAGTGGTTGGTCAGAATAAATATAGTAAACATGATACAGAGGCTAAAGTTTTCAATGGAGGCTCTGTAGGAAATACCAAACACAATTATGTAGAAAATGGAACGATCATGAACCTCAAGCTGTGGTAGGAAATAACCAGGATAAGTTACTCTGGTGCTACAGTACACGACAAATAGGGTGACACCTTCACATCAATCTGGTCAATAAGACAACAAAGAAAATATTATTCATAGATGCCAAAGTATCGTGGGACTCAGGAGTGGAAGATAAGGGGTGAGGAAAGATAGAATAAGACCATGAAATTTTAATTGAATTGAGAAGACTATGGAATATGCTAGTAGAAATATAGCCGATAATTATAGGAGCACTCAAAACCATGCTTAAATGATTGAAGTTTATTCTCGGAAAACTAGAAACCAATAAAACCCAAGGATTAGTGCAAATAAGCATTCTACTTGATACAGCAAATATAGGCATATTTCACATAAGCAATTTGAAACTGTACAGTTGCGACCAGGCGGTTAGATATCAATGTAGATCAATGAAGCCATTAACACACTTTGGAAAATAACAATGAGTTTGAATAACTAGACGGAAGGGATCTCCAAATATCATACACTGCTAAACCGTGTGGCACACTTAAGAAGTTTATCACGCCCTACTGACGAGATGTTTTCTCATGCTGCTATTTTTCAGTGATTGATATAATTTGTCTTATTATTATTATTATTATTATTATTATTATTATTATTATTATTATTATTATTATTATTATTATTATTATTATTATTATTATTATTATTATTATTATTATTCGTGATAAGATATACCTCAAGTCAATAATTTCCTCATCATCACATTATTTATAACATTTATTGAGAGCTTTAATGATACCAAATGCATAAGTAATAAGGAATAAAGAAAAAATAAATAAAATGAATTGTTTTTCTCATTAGGTATCAAGTCAGCTCATCAAAACTGCTAAATGAGATTGTATGCTTTACTAGTTTGGCCGTTAAGGGAAATACTGGGCTACATATTTGAAAATTGTACGAACTTTTCCCATGAAAGATTACTGCCTACCTAAAATGCTGGCAACTTCATACAAATTTTTTGTAAAGGTGTTCATCCATTCAGCTTTTTGCTGCTTTCGTTCTTTTACAATATTTTTTTTTTATTATTTTTTTTTAGAAAAGTGTATATGCATTATCATTAAATGTGAATAAAAAAAGTAAATGTAATATATCCCAAAAAATTCAAGTGTGAACATAAAGATTATGAACCAGAGAAAATATAATATCCTATTTCACTAAATAGATTCTTATTAGTAGGTGCTTCAAGCTTCTATGAATGCCCTATCAAATAGCTTTTATGGACAGACTCCAAACTAGAATTCAGAATGCCTCAATAAAGAATTCCATTAAAAATTAGAAACAATAATTGATTACGACTTACTTCATGCTTTACGTTGGTAAAGCAAGCAATAATTTTTTTTTCATGGGCCGCTTTGATTGCAAGAGAAACACTGAAACAGAAAAAGCAGTACAGGCCTTTCCCCAAAATTCAGGTTACATTTGAATTTGGATCGTTATTATATGTATTTTATTGTTTATATCAATTATGGGAAAATCGGAACTCAGATGATAGTAAGGAGAGGTGTGTTGATGGTGTTTTAATGACTTCAGCCTCAATTTGTTTTATATTATTTTGTGCTAGGATTTAGACAAATCTCTTCATCTTTTTCGACTCGGGGAAGTGAAAAGATATTGAAGAATTTCCTGGGTTTCCCAGTTGTATGACGATTTCAATAATTTTTAACATTTATTTTATACGGTCTCGATATAAAATATATATGAAAATTTTTTGGTAGTACGTCTTATTTTGTAAACATTATTATACTAAGCTAGTACAATAACACTTGCATTTTTTTTAATACATAATGGATCTCTATTAGATGTCTAGAAAATTCTATTGGGCTATATATCACTCCTTATTTATAGTATATAGATATGCTAACATTTGACAGATACTAAAAGGATGTTAGATTTTTTTTTTTTTTTTAGATTATTCTTCGCTCTTACCATTTCTTCATTCTCAACAAACAAACTGTTGATAAAAGACTTGCCTGGAGAAGAACCAGACATAATGAACATATCTATATGTCAACCAAATTAGTGTTTGTATATAGGAGAGAGAGAGAGAGAGAGAGAGAGAGAGAGAGAGAGAGAGAGAGAGAGAGAGAGAGAGAGAGAGAGGGGGGGTTATGAAGATGAACCATATTTCTTTATTTAATATCATATCCGTTTGTCATTATTCCTATATGGAATGGCTATAAATGAACATGATTTTATAGAGCTGTTTCAAATTATTTGCGATTTTCTTATCTGTATATCCTTATTATTATTTTTTAATTATCATAGTTTGAAAATATCATTATATTCGTAACCTTTTTCTAATATTTCATATTTCGTTTATTTTATTTGTGTGTTTTTGTAAAGACCCGATTAGATCGGAAGTTCTTTAAACTAGAAAGGCTGATGGCATATATTTTTTACTGGTATGGTTGCTTTATGCTGCTGTCTAAATGATCGAAGCCTTTACTGAATTTAAGCGGGATGAGCATTATCTGTTTAATGAGGTACGGTTAAAATGATGAACAACACAGAAATAATGACATTAATTCCGCAATGTTTATTCGTGAATGACATTAAGTTTTGATCAGCGAAACATTTCCTGGGATATAAACTATTACAATTTTGTGGAAAATTATGCTTTCAGTAGTGCTTTTCAAAAGTCGCATGGCTCGAAGAATGTTTATATGATATAAAGAGTAGAATATTATATGAGGTGGAAAAATCTCTTGATTAAAAACACGTGAAATAGAATTTATAATCTGGTTAATATTTTTATATTCAAAACATGATATAGACATAATATTGAATAAAAAAACAACCACTAAATGCACGTATATTTATATATCAGTATTTGGCGAAGATGATTGAACACTTTTGGTACAATATATATTAGTTATATTGCTTATATATGTCAAGATTTCATAATTTTTACTAATTTTTCAATAGACGCTAACGAAGAGAGAGAGAGAGAGAGAGAGAGAGAGAGAGAGAGAGAGAGAGAGAGAGAGAGAGAGAGAGAGAGAGAGAGAGAGAGATCATAGTTAAAGGCGGTTAGATAATGATATATGTTTTAAACTCTCTTATTATGCAGTCATCTGATTTCAATGTCAAGTTCTCTTGATTATTTTGTGTATATTTGCTTATAAAGAATTTCTTATCCTTAGTCTATATGAATATGCAGTTCATATTTTCCAAGCCTATGTTTGTGATTATAATAATTGAGAAAGGGAGTGAGAGAAGTACTCTGTAATGAAACGCATACATAAGTAGGCTAAATGCTGTTTGAATTTCATTACTAACAAAATCTTGCCTCTAGTTCACGGCCTCCGTTTTCAAATTGGATTTTGTAAATTATGTAAATGGTTGCTGAAAAGACAGTAGTCTTCATCATCATTAGAACAGTTGCTGATTTCCTTGCATGTAAGTTTAAAATAACATATTTGAAGAAAATGACATATAACTTTGATTGTTTATTATATTATTGACTATTTAAATTATTGGTACCATACTTTTATTTAATTTGACTTCTTAACTCCCACTCATTGAAATTTAAAAGTAATTGTTTTTTATAGACTGACTTATCTAATAAAATAGAGAAGCAGATAGTCAAGCATAAATTGCCTACACTACCGTATCTAACTTAGAGTGAAGATAAATAATTTTCGAAGGATGACCTATTATTAATATAACGATGTAGTTGTTTTTGTTACACAGATAAAAATAAATAAAGAAAATTCCTGATAGTTTAATGATGAATTTTTACAATAGTTGATTTGACAGTAATAGTCATGCCACCCACCACGTATAACATATGAAACTACAGTTTATTAGCAATTAATGTTGTGTCAGATGTCATAGATGCTTCTATAATCTCGGTAAGAAAAGTTTGTTTATGAAGTTGTTTACGTGTGACACGGATAAGTACCAATCCACTATTTCCAATCCCCTAATTACTTATTCGCTTTTTGTTTGAAGGATTTTTTTTCACGGAAAACTTTGGGATACTGGTGCATCTAGAACACATGTGTCTTTTTTTCTATTTAAGGTAATATTTATGATCAACTTTCTACAGAAGGGACAATCTATTTAGAACGCATGTATCTTTTTTATTATAAAACAAGGTACTTTTTATGATCAACTCTCTTCTGAAAGTGAGTATCTGTCTAGGGTTTGTCAACGGATTTGCTATTTTTTTTCTAAATTAAGGTACTTTTTATGATCAACCCTTTACAGAAAGTAAGGATTCACTACTTCAATTCAGGTTTCGTGTGGGTATATTGAGTTAAGAATTATCACTGTTTTTTATGCTTTCTGTGATTATGAATGGGTCATGAGGTACTTTTGTTTCTCAACTCACCAAAAGTGACCCCTCGCTTGTAATGTGAGTTCAAATGCTTTTTGATAGAATTACTGAAATTTCGATTCTTATAGATGACTAATTACACTATTATGACCTGAGTAACTCTTGTTACTTTTGATTATTTAAACATTCACATACAAAAGAGAGAAAAAAGTCTGCGAAAAGAAATGTAAAAAAATGAATTCCTCTCAATCTTTCTAGCCAAAAAAAAATGTTGGATAGAAAAAAAATGAGCGGAAGATTATACATATATCATAAGAGTATTTCACTGAAAGAATTAATAACTCAAATTGAAAGTTATCTTTTGAAGAAACGTAGGATAGCAATGATAGAAAGGGAACTAAGATTGATATAGAAGCTTATGAATCTGCTGCCTTTACCAAAAAAAAAAAAAGAAAAAAAAAAGCATCAAGGTCTACACTGCCATATATATCCCGCTCCAGTAAAAGTGTTCTATTCTCACGGGTTTGAAAAACTAATCTATCTAGGTTAGATGTATGAATGATGAAGAATTTCTCATTACTTTGCTTACAGTCAAACTTCATCCAAGAGGTTTGCCCTTTTCTCTGCCCAGTGCGTGACAGAAACACAGGCTTCAAGAAAAGAAGGAAATTTTAATGCTATACCGAAGTGTGCAGATTTGGTGGTAGCCCGTCATTTATGTTTCCTGATTATACCGGAAAATGTTTTTCATATCTTAGAATATTATTCCTTTTTAGTTGAAGCTTAAATTCCCTGAGCTTACATTCCCGTTATTTAACATAGATATTATATAAACGTCCATTAAGTATCCTGAAATTGTGTTACAAAAAAAACTAGGGACTATGCCAAGACCCCATTAATCACCACCATCTCACACCAACTCCCTATCAACATTACCTTTTTTCAAGAACTAAATGGTCACAACAATAAACTAATTTCAAAGGGAACGTTATATAAAAGGATTTACATTTACCCACCTTTTAATTATCCATGCTCATTCGAAGTATATCATAAGCAACGTAATAATACATATAATACTTATAATTACTAGTGTGCTGAAGTCTAATCAATTGAAGTTATTAAAATAAAAATACACGATTTGAATCACCCTCATAGAGTTAACAATTTAAATATGAAATGGTTTTACCCCTCAGAGGTATCAAAGAGGAACAAAGACCGTACCAAGCCTTTCATTACACAATGTATGCCCATTAGTATTAAAGGGATGACAGACCAATTTCATTTGTGAACTCGAAAGGGGAAATACTAGGAAACTCCATTTGAACAAGAACCTGCATTTGTTTATCCCTCTTGTGAACAGTAGTTAAGAAGGTCATCTGATGTATTCTCAATAAGTATGGACATCATAATATAGATGACTGTAACAATTTTATAAATAATATCTATCACCACTAATAAGCAATATCTTTCTATATGAAAATATTCTACAGTGAAATATCGGGCAATTTCATCCATTATATATAGTTGGGTTTTAAAAAAGGACTGATGACATATTTCATGAACGAAACGGATATGTAAACACTTTTATATGATTGGTGAATTGGTGTTAAAAGGGAATTATTTTCATGCAGTGATGTTTTTTTTTTATCTATTTTCTCTCAAATATAAAGTTTTAATAAATTTGTAATCTTGTGAAATAAAATACGTGTATATGAACCAGACTTGCATTTGTATGAAAGTTAAAGAACACTGTTTGATAAGTTGTCAATATTCGTATCCAGATTACTAAAAACTATGCCTTCATATATATCATGACAAAAAAAAAAGAAAAAAAAAAGAAGTTAAAACGTATCGATGAACAAGAAAAATTAGGGCACAGATAGCCTGTTAATGGTTGTAACACAAGCTATAATTTCAAAGGTATTCATAAAAAAAAATCAAAAAATGTTTAAACTAATCTGGCCTTCAAAACATCAAGGGTGATTCCATTAATAGTATATATAAATAAACTCTAACAATTATAAGCAAACTTTGATATAGAATCCATATAGGTTATATGTTATAATGTACTTGAATATATTAATAATTAAGGGGAAAACTATTTATGATACATATTTCAACCAGTAATAAAAACTACAGCAGCAATAATAATAATAATAATAATAATAATAATAATAATAATAATAATAATAATAATAATAATAATAATAATAATAATAATAATAATAATAGTCAAATCATAAGAATTTTAATCCTTCTACACAATGTTTATATTTCTCTTAATTACTTTTTTTTTTTTTTTTTTTGAAATTATAGCTCATGTTCTATTGTAATTGTATTCCGAAGTTAAACTAATAAATCTAATAAAAGTAGACTTTTAATTATATGAAAAAGAATTTACAGAATTCCTTATCACCTATAAGAACATGGCCAGAGCAACGTATGCTGCTCATTGCCATTTTTATTAAAGCTAAATCATTATTTACTGGAGAGGAACAGCCTGAACCTCATGAAAAGAACTTTCACGGACAATACTGCTTCTACTTATGAAATGTCTTAATTACGTTGCAGTTTAGTTCGTTGAAGTAAGTTTACCTAGTATGTATGGCTTGATTTTCTTTTTTAAATTTCATATTACTTTCACAGCAGTCACAAATATCCAGTGCATCCTTTCGTTTACCAAACTACAGTCATTGAATTATTTGAAGGAAAAAAAAGAGAATACATATTCAATTAGAAAATTTTGTCATAGAAAATAAGGAATCCAAATATTTTTGTTGAAACATTGAGGCATGTAAGACTGAACTCCATCATATATTATTTAACAATTGATTTTGTTGGATTATGTATGATTTTATTATATAAATTTGCTTATTGAGCAATGAATAGTGCACCATTTTTGTTATGGTAAAAGTATTGTAGCCTTTGGAAGGATTAATGATTATCTAAACAAATGAAATACTTCTTGATACTTAGGTTTCATAAATAGGAAATAAATAAGGATAATTTTCTCTGGTCAATGATTAATATTATGCTTTATATCATAATCCTCCCGTTTGATATTTTGTTTTTAAATCTTTTTGAAGACTGGAAATCTTTTAGTGTTTTTAAATTACATTTGATATTTCTAACATATCTTAATAGTAATTAGAAATAAAACTATCTTGTTATCTTTAAGGGAATAATAATGGTTTTAAAATCCAGTGTGATTTAATATCAAGGGTCCTGAGTCTTTTTAAAAGATATATATAAATTCTAGCCAAAATTGTCACATTCACACCGTCAACGAATTAACAGAAATGAGAGATCTTTTCAAACGTTTGGAGTCCCATATTCTCCTTTTTGATCTCAAATCTAAGGTGAAAACATTGTTCCATAACTTCGATCATGTTAACATGTAACGGGCAGCCATTATGATAATGGTTCTTGCGGAAAATGTAAAATAGAGAGATCTTAAAGATAAAAATGTGTTTCTCAGTTTTCCACAAATATATCTCTCATCATCTGTTTAACTGATAGTTACCCGTGTATTATTTGATCACTGCATATTCAGTAGTTCATAATAATAATAATGATAATAATAATAATAATAAGAACAACAATAATAATAATAATATTAAAAATAATAATAATAATAATAATAATAATAATAATAATAATAATAATAATAATAATAATAATAATAATAATGATGATAATAATAATAATAATAATAAGAGTAATTATGATAACTGGTCTCCCTCTGAATATATATATATATATATATATATATATATATATATATATATATATATATATATATATATATATATATGCATATATATATATATATATGCATGTATATATATATATATATATATATATATATATATATATATATATATATATATATATATGCATATATATATATATATATATATATATATATATATATATATATATATATATATATATATATATATATATATATGCATATATATATATACATATATATATATATATATATATATATATATATATATATATATATATATGTGTGTGTGTGTGTGTGTGTTTATATATATATATATATATATATATATATATATATATATATATATATATATATATATATATATATATATATATATATATACATATATATATATATATATATATATATATATATATACATATATATATATTGTAACAAACTTTACCGGGATTTTGGTTAATTTATCTTAATTGATAAAGTAATATTTTGAGTGTCACCTAAAGTCACTTTAATTTAATTTTCTTTTCATCGCCATCTAGTGGTTGATGTATTAGGCTCTAAGATTGGTACGTCACCCATGGAATGTTTTGTTTTGTTTTCCATATTGACTGTTTGGGAGTGTTGGGTGAAGTGACAAGGGACCTTTTATTGGAGGTAAATGGGAGTGAGGAAATAGCTGCCATCTTCAAACTTGAAGATCTCACCGTGAGTTGGCTCTTCAACCGCTGGAGATTACTAGTGGGAGTGATCCAGTGTCTTCAGTGAAGGAGGCGGTGGAGGATTTGATCGCCGCCTTTGGAGGAGCAGCTCAGCAGCAGTTAAATGCTATCACTTTCTCATGTGCATGGTGAGGGTTTGCTGTAATTGTGTGTGTTACCAGCGGGGAGAAGGACTCTCCACGGACCAAAATCCATCACTACTGTACCCGTTAAAGCTGAGACCTATCTTCCTTTTGGTAAGGGTAGTGATTTTGGTTTGCCTCCATTTCATCTCTGAAGGAATAGAGGACGGCGCCTTTAGTGATTTTTCACCGCTGTTTGTGTTGCGCTACGCGGTTAGCGTAAACAAGGTCTCGTCCATGATTGGTCTTCTGACTTTATTCGTCTCTGTGAAAGCCTACATCAGGAGTTTTTTATTTCCGTGTTAATGTAGGTTAACTATTAATGTGATTTATGTGTATTGTGGGGATGGGAAGTTTTGCCTAGATTTGTATAAAGAGGGGTAGAGTTAAGGTTCCGAGACTTTCTTGCTCTTTTCTATCAGTCAATGTAATTGTGTAATTTGTCGGGTGAATGGTAGTTTGCGAGGTTATTCTTTCCTTTTACTGTTGTCTTGCCTTTCCGTGTCGTTGTTGATGAATGGGTCCTATATGTGTTTGTTGTACTGTGCTTGTGGTTTGATATCTTCCCATTTAAAGTGATTTTCTGTGTTATTTTGTTTGTAAATAAATATTCAATATGATTCTTGCAGTGTTTTATGATTACCCACTCTTTTAATATCACTGTTACATATTATTGCTAGCTCTGGCTGTGAAGAAAACTTGAAGAACTTGGCCCTCACTGGGTCCGTGCGTAACATTTTGGCGACCTTGCCAGGATCCTGTAAAACTAGTATTTTTAGGATCCCCAGAGCGTATGTAATTGTATGTAAACAAATAGTGAAGGAGGTGGTAATTATCAGTTTCGCTAGTTATATTTCTTCGACAAAATGACTGATACAGAGGAAGTGGCTGGGTTTAATGTTTCGGAGTTTTTCCATAGTCCTGATTGGGAGGAGAAGATAGGTGATCTTAGTAAGAGCCTTTTTTTTGATAATTGGTGAATATCTTGGGTTGCCTATTGTCGCAGCTGTGAAGAAAGGGAGTTTGTTGCTTCAGGTAATGAAGGCTATGCAAGGTAGAATAGCAGGTCCTAGTTTAGCTGAACCAGAGTCAGTTAAGGATAAGATAGCTTTGCAAAAGATAGAAAAGGAAAAGTTGAAGTTACAGTTAGAAATGGGTAAGACTGAAGTAGCTAATAGGGAAAGAGAGAGGCTTCATGAGAGGGAACGGAAAAGCTTAGGTTAGATCAGGAAAAAGAATTGGAAAAGCTTAGAATAGCGCAGGAACAGGTGAGAGTAGAACAGGAAAGGGCTAGATTAGAGTACGAGAGAGAACAGGAGAAGGTTAGGTTAGATCAGGAAAGAGAATTGGAAATTAGGAGAATGGAACATGAATTACAGGTACTTCGGCTGAAGCGACCAGAAGCTGAAGATAGGTTTAATATTGGCAGCGCAATTAAGCTGGTACCAATATTCTATGAATCAGATGTCGCAGAATTTTTCTCTGCATTCGAAAAATTAGCGAGAAAACTGAGTTGGCCGGAATCAATGTGGACTACCTTAGTTCAATGCAGATTGATCGGTAAGGCACAGAAGGTTTATGCAGCGCTAAGTGAAGAGACGAGTGCAGAGTACGAACAGGTCAAAGAGATAATATTGCGTAAACTGTATAACTGCACATTTGTTGAATTTGCCAGAGAGAAAGTAATTGCGTTTTTAGATTGGTTAAAAGCGAAGGGTATTAATGATGTTGAAAGTTTAAAGGAACTAATATTAATTGAGGAATTTAAAAATCACATTGGGATGGAACTTAAAGTACATTTAGAAGACTTGAAATTGGAAACTATAGAAGCAGTAGCGGTTGCTGCGGACGAATATACTTTATCGCATAAGTCAGTAAATCGTTTTTCATCGAGACTCGATAAATGGGATAAAGGTAAGAAGGGCGAGAAAGCAGCGGTAACGTCTGGTAAGTCGGATGGAGGGAGTTCTCCAAAGACGGCAAAGTCATCACCAAGTAGGGGTGGAAGTGAAATCATTTGTTTTTTCTGCAGGAAAAAGGGCCATGTTAAGGCTGATTGTACTGCCTGGAAAGGGCAGGGTAAGTCAAAGCCGGTAGGCTTGATTGGTAAGGTTGCTGGGAGCAGGTCCCAGGTAAGTAGTTGCTTCAGAAAGTACGTCGCAGAAGGCGAGGTTTTCGCTAAAGACCGGTCAGGGTCTAGAAGGCGGGTGAGAATACTACGGGACACTGGCGCGGCCCAGTCGGTAATCTTACGGTCCTCATTGCCCTGGGACTTTAGAGAGGAGGAGCCACAGTATGTAGTATTAGGTGGATTTCCTTAATACGGTAGTAGCGTGTCCTCTGGGTGAGTTTTGGGTAGACTCAAGGTGGATTAATGGACCTATGAAGTTGGCAATGGTGATGTATTACCCGTAAGCAATGTTGATATTGTGTTGGCTAACGATATAGAGGCAGGTACGGTATGTGATTGCCCAGTTGTGCAATGCAGGTATGCTGACCCCGTTAGTGAAGTTGAACCGCTAATGGTTGTGACTCGCTCGGCAGCGCATTCATCTGGGATAGAGGATGAAGGGTTAGGCTTGGATAGTCTAGAGGAGCTGTCAGAGGAAGGGGTTTCTGGGTTAAGTGCTTCTGCAAGTCCTAGTCTGGTCTCTGAGTGGGATAGCTCAGTAGGGTGGGATAGGGAATCACTTAGGTTAGCTCAGAAGGAGGAGTTTGGAGAATTAGGAGTGGAGGTAGACTCTGATTTGAGTAGACCTCAGTATCTGTGGGAAGACGGTATCCTACTGAGGGTGATTAGGTCAACTATGGTTCCGTCTGATGATTGGGAGGTAAGGAAACAGGTGGTAGTGCCCCATAAATATAGGGACAAGATTTTGCGGTTGGGACACGAGGATATGTTCGCAGGTCATTTTGGAATTGGAAAGACTTTTAGGAAAATTACTGAACACTTTTATTGGCCAAAGATGAGATCTGAGGTAAAAAGGTTTGTTAATTCTAGCAAAACTTGTTAACTGGTTGGTAAACCCAATCAGAAAATCCCTAAGGCACCTTTAAAACCTATTCCAGCAGTAGGGGAACCTTTTCAGGAAATTTTGATTGACATTGTAGGCCCATTGCCTAAAACCAGCAGTGGTAATCAATACATACTAACTATAATGGATCGAATGTCTAGGTACCCGGAAGCAGTGCCCTTGAGGAGTTTTAAGAGTAAGCAGGTCATCAATGCATTAACAAACTTCTTTTCCAGGTTTGGTTTGCCCAAGACGATTCAATCTGATTGCGGGACTAATTTTACAAGCAAAGATTTTTGTAAAAGTTTACAGGAGTTGAAGGTTCAACATATCAGGTCATCGCCTTACCATCCAGAAAGCCAGGGACAGATTGAGCGGTTCCATCAGATGCTGAAATCCATGTTAAAAAAATATTGTGGGGATAATCCGGGAGGATGGGATAAAATTCTCCCGTATTTACTTTTTGCTTTTAGGTCTGTACCAAGTGATGTAATGGGTTTCACCCCCTTTGAATTAGTTTTTGGTCACAAGGTAAGGGATCCCTTGGATGTGATAAGAGAGAGTTGGGAGGGGAGTCCCCCTAACGTAAGCTTGATAGAGTTCTTGAGAGAGTCCAGGAGTAAGTTAACTAAGGCATGGGAATTTGCTAAGAATAATCTAGTAATTGGTCAGGGGAAGATGAAGGAAAAGTACGACGTAAAGACCAGAGTTAGGGAATTTATGGTTGGAGATAAGGTACTTGCTCTGCTGCCAATTCCATGAAATCCCTTAACAGCAAAGTTTTCAGTTCCATGGAGGGTTGCAAAGGTAGTTAGTAGTCTTAACTACCTGATAGAAACACCAGACAGGCGACGTAAGTATCAACTATGCCATGCAAATATGTTGAAACCTTTTGTTGAGCGTGAGAGTAAGGAACCCATCTTATTACTCAATAGGGTTGAGCCTAGTGTTGTAGGTCTCAGCATTGATATGCCATGGCCCAGAAATAATCAGGAAATGTTAAGTAATTTGTCTGGGAATTTGCTACACCTAGAAAGGGATCAGAGGGAATCTGTGGTAAATTTATGTGAATCTTTTCCAGAATTATTTCAGGATTCTCCAGTGCTTACCAATGTATTGAGTCACGATGTGGAAGTGGGAAATGCTAAACCCATCAAGCAAGCCCCCTATAGGACCAATCCAGTAAAAAGAAAGATTATTGATAAGGAAGTAGAGTATATGTTGGAGCACAATTTAATTGAAGACAGTAATAGTCCATGGTCTTCTCCTGTAGTCTTGGTGAAGAAGGAGGGAGGTGAGTACCGGATGTGCTTTGACTATAGGAGAATTAATGCAGTCACTGAGGCTGACAGCTTTCCTCTTCCTCGAGTAGAGGACTGTATTAATGAAATAGGGAATGCTCAGTATATTAGTAAATTTGACTTGTTAAAAGGATACTGGCAAGTTCCATTGACTAAGCGGGCTAGGGAGGTATCCGCATTTGTGACTCATGAAGGGTTGTATGCCGGTAATGTTATGCCTTTTGGCATGAAAAACGCCTCTGCTACGTTCCAGCGTTTAATGAATAAGATTGTGGGTAGACTGGAAGGAGTAGTGGTCTATATTGATGATATCATCGTGTATAGCCATGATTGGGCTACACACTTAAAGAGGATGGAGAAACTGTTTGTTAAGCTCAAGCAAGCAGGATTGGTGATTAATTTGGCAAAGTGTGACATAGCAAAGGCGAAGGTAGTCTACTTGGGACATGAAGTAGGTCAGGGTAAAGTACTACCAAAGTCTGCAAATGTAGAGGCAGTTGTAAATTTTCAGGTGCCGGATAACTTTGAAAGCCATTCGCAGGTTTCTGGGAATGATAGGCTACTATAGAAAATTTATAATTAATTTTTCCCAAATAGCTAATCCTTTAACTAATTTATTCCAGAAAGGAGTGGAATTCCAGTGGTCGAGCGCATGTCAAGAGTCGTTTGATAAGTTAAAATCCACCTTATTAACTAATCCAATTTTGAAAGCCCCTAATTT
>NC_090726.1:168369184-168386684 GCF_036898095.1 Palaemon carinicauda
TGAGTCTTCTTTCTTTCTAATCTACTCCCTAATATACAAGTTACTTAATTAAAATTTCTTCAATCTTTTGGCGTCTCTAATCCTCCTTTGATAATTGAAAATACATTACACTCATTCATAAGTATTCAATATTTAATCTCGATACAAATTTTATATTTCATTTACATATCATTATCATATTTGTGAATTTCTATATTTTAGATGAATATATGAAGACACTAGATACATTAAAGAAATTTCTTCCTTAAAGTCTAGGCAGTAAAAAGAATTTTTGTGTTTCGAGAGAGCAAAAAAGAAGGCCTAAATTTCTTCAAATAGATGAATATATTATTGTCTTTACTTCCTCTTGTTTTGAAGGAGAGAATGAACAGATTTTTCATTATTTATTGTTGATACCGGAAAAATCTAAACCCTATTATTCACTTGTAGTTTTTAAAATGCTTTCAAACCTGCAGTATTCTTACATGAATTTTCTTTTAGGTTATTATAAGCTCAAACCTATCTTTTCTGCTACATGGTAATCAACATTCAGATTACTTGACCAGTGTTTTAGACGTACTGAATTTCAAGCCAAAGGTTGATGTAGAGATGATATAAACATTTATAATCTTGACCTTCTAAATTCTTGTTTTATAGTTTAATCATAATTTGGGTCACGATAAGATTCCTTCCCACAAAGAAGCTATAGAGGATTAAAGAAATCCAAGTTAATACAGAACAAGGCTTATATTTTAAATATTATTGCATATATTGCACAAGTCAGAGTCTATCACGCTCCCATTATGTATTTGACTACATATTATGAGACTGTTTCTGTAATTCTAGTAATATTCTATTTCAGTTAACATCAGTACTAAAAAGCACTGAGATTTTTTTTTTTTTTTTTTTTTGGTGGACCTAATTGCAATCCTGGTAAGTTTTTGCTGGCGTTGGTTATAAAGAAAATGCATCCATCTATAATAATGAATATCTTTTATTGTTTTTCATATTTGAATCAACATTATTTTAGTTTACCATTTTGTCCTTTTCAACATAGTATTTAACCGCATGGTTATTTGATATATTTCTTTCACTACAATTAAAAAAAAAATGTATAGATAATGTCCGTCAAGAGTTTTATAAAATCAATGTCCATAAATTCAGCTTTTTCATTAAAACTTCAAGAATCTTGATAAATGAAAATTATAGATATTATATTATAGCGGACTTCCATGGTTTGATCAACAAATGAATACTGACAAATAATGAATTTTAATTTGAATTACCAATTGCTAATAAAATTACCTATGATTTGATTAAGCTTAATCTAACAAAAAGATTAGTATTTCAGAAAACAAGTTTCAATAAATTGCATAGACTAATATTAATTGTATATGAAATAAGACATTACATTTTAGTAAGTAGAGTCAATCTATAGAACATCCAATCTAAAAAAAAAAAATAAAAATAAATAAAATTGACCTTCTTTCCTTTATTGGTTTATTTATTCGGTCCACTGATTACATATTCTTTGTTACGCTCAGACAAGGACATTGACCAATCCTACCAGGTACCAGTGCATCGGCTATCTATCTAATTAAAATATACTTTGTAAATGTATTCAGAAAGTTTTATCTTTATATAAAAAGGTATAAAAGATAAAATCAGCACTAATAAATCTTGGAATTTTGGTTTTAAACCTACACTTATATGTTCCATCTAGATTATAAGCAATATTTGGTCAGAATCATTACCTTAGGAATCATATAATGGTAAATGAAATTGATCATGAAAGATAGAGAAAATATAAAGTGCCCATGCCTGGTGAAATAACTAAAATAAACAATGAATGACAGAAAAATACTCGCAAAATATATATGCATTTCGTTATATAATTCAAAGTACTACGAATTCTGTCCCGTTTGATGTTTTACGTTGATGGAAATGTATTGCAAAATGTCCAAACTCAGCTTTAATTTTAAGCCCCTTCACAAATTGTGCCAAAAAAAAGTAGAGGTTCGTAGATATGAGAACTTGGCACGAAAGAATGAGTTCACATGACACGTGCGCCGATATTAAAGGATTGTAACCTCACCTCCATAAAAAAAAAGTAAAAAATCACGAGTTCAATGTATTTCAATATATTTTTAGAAGATTTGTCCTTTCATAGCTATGATGAGTATTCAGTTTTTCTTACTTGCCTTTTCTTGATTTTATTCTAATTTGAAAATATAAATATCTAAAAGTATAAATGCCTTCATTTTATATCAAATTATTATTCTATACAAATAAAAACAGAATTCCTATTTATTTTTTTTCCAATAATATGAAAGGAGCACATGAAAACAATTAGATATAGATATTTTTCTTATCTTTAGCAGAACAAAATAACGACGCAAGGAATAATAGATTAAGGTGACAGTAGATATAGTGTAAAGTGGTTGGTGTTGACAGATACGGAATTTAATTGGTTTATATAACATAAACTGCGGAAAGTAGTAAAAACTCATGTAGATAATAAAGAAATATAAAATTATCAGGATATTATAAGGTAAGGCATCAACGGGATAATTTTCTGAATGTATTGTAATAAAACTTCACTGGGCAATGTATTCGTTTTATATATGACTTGCTCAGTGTTTGGATGAGCATTCGTCAAGTTTCTGATGAGCCATCTATGAATTTGTTTGAAGTGTCTGGTGTTGGTAATGATTTAAAGATGCTAAGAGGATTTATCGATGATTAAGCTAATAAAGTAGGGATTTGGCACTAACCATGCTGTTTTTTTTTCCTCAGATACTAATATATAGAACTACATCCTGTAAGGAAAATGGGTATATCATTCCTTTTAATAAGTTTATCTATCCAAAAGAATCAAAGAACCCTTATTGCATACTTATGAACATACTTTTCTTTTAATGGAATTTATTTTTATTTTCAGATTCTGATAAAAAAAATTTCCATGAAAGATATGAATGCTGAATAGTGATTCATGTATCAAGAGTTTTCTATTCAACTATTACACATTCCTCTCCTTCAAAGTATTTTTGTCCCAGACCTGAAAAGGATTATTTATGGTGACAAAAAAGCACAAGTATTCTTTAATACATTTTTATTATGAATAATGCGTATCATATGCATACCATGCATCAGCAATTTTAGCAGTAAGTTTCGTACATATCACCAAGCATATAAAACTAATACTGTTCGGTTTTAATCTGGAATAGTCAAAGTCTTCCTAAGTAGAGATATCTGTTTCATGTTCATCAATTTGTTCTCTCTCTCTCTCTCTCTCGTTTCAATTCTAAATACTGTTAATTGGTTATCATAACAAGTGCAGTATCATTAACCTCAATGACATGTAATGAAATATGAAGCACTCGTAACTTCAAACGAAAAGTAACATGTGTGAACATGTTATATTTTTCTGTTTATTATTCAGCGAGCGTAGAGTTTATTATTTTCATAAAAGCTCTAGTAAGGTATTACAGGTCAAAATAACTTAACTAATATATTGTACCTCTCTTGTGTCACACGAGCGTACATAGTAACGACATTTCTCTTTTTTGTATATATTATCCTTTGTATCTTCGTTCTTCCCTCGCACTGACAACAACTTGCTTTAACCTGTCTGCCTACTTTATTGTTAACTGTTAGCAGAACCGGTTTGACACGAACTAGCATGTCTGTATTTTGTGACCTTCTTACCGGGACCTTGTGTGTATATATACTTGATGTGTCGTAATAAAAACACTCAGTTGCATTAATCTCGCCATTGACTCACAACCTACTCTAGGCCTGTCGCATTGGTGACACCAGAGTGCGAGTCGCTCTTCCTGCCTTTCCCCCCTTACTGTTACTATGGCGGGCTCCACAGAAGTTGGCGCCGCCCCATTCAAACTTTCGTCATTCGCCAGCAGAGAGGCATTTGCTTGGTTTAGGCGTGCAGAAATCCAGTTCTGCATGAAGAGCATTACTGGCGCAACCACAGAAGCAGATTATGTTCTCGCAGCGAACATAAATCTCCGACTGGCTTTGTTAACAAGGAGACACACCAAAAGCGTATGATGCCCTCAGAACATGCCTTCTGCAGCAGTACTCGTCGTCGCCAGACGCCCATATAACAAAACTTTTTCAGCTCGTTCAACAACCATTTGGGGACCAAAGGGCTTCGTTTGCCCTCAGGTAAATGACCAGTATCGCTCGCCTGCAACCTGCTACACATGGCTCTCCTTGTGAGGTGAACCTAATTCCTGTCCTTTGTGTACGTCGTTAATCCAAACCGGTACGCGCTGCCTTACACGATGTCGAAAGTTCACCCATAAGGGACTTTTTGACCAAAGCCGACGCCCTTATGATTAGCCACTTCACGACCCTCATGACCTCCATCAACGTCTCCAGTCCTGACGAAGAGGATACCTATTCAACGTCAACCGAAACTGACATGAATGCCGCAGAACACACATGCCTATCCCATGACATGCCTGAGTGGAGACAAAGACACCCATCTCCCACCACTCGCTCGCGCTCCAACCAACAACTTATACAGCCACCTACTGCCACGCTTCGGCTGAAGTTTTGCTACTACCCCTCCAGATTCAGGGCTGCCGCGAAGAAATGTGACAAGGATTTTCAGTGGCCAAAAAACTTGTAAGTAGGCCATCACTCGTAACGGTGGCCTCCCGTGATTCTAATCTTTTCTTTTTACACGATGCAGGAACGAGCATGCTATTTTTGGTAGGCGCGGGTGCTTGTCATTTTCTTTTGCTAAGGGAACTCTTCAGGACACGGCCTAATCTGTCTAAGTCTGCTGACGTCTGCCTGGTAGCTTCCAACGGATATGCGATACCCACCTACGGTTACGAAAACTTTACATTATAATCTGGAAACGACAAATTTAATTGGATGTTTATCGTTGATGACTTCACATTGCCAGTTCTTGGTGTGGATTTCCTCTCTTATTTCCTCCTTCTGGTGGATGCCACCCACCGACGATAGGTCAACTCAGACTCATACTTGTCAAAACCTCTTCAACCCTCTAGCCTCGCTCCCAACATCAGCGTACCCACGGATGCCTAAGCTCACCTCCTCATGTTATACCCGGAAGTTTCCCGACCAGAACTTCGCCAAACGCCCATGGCTCCTGCCAATCATGGTATTTATCACCATATCAAGACGAAGGTACCCCCAGTCTTTGTCAAATTCTGACGTCTGGCACCGGATCGATTGGCACCCGCCAAAAAGACGTTCGCTGAAATGAAAGAAATGGGCCATTGCCAAAAGGTCTCCAGCCCCGGGTCGCCACCCTTACACATCGTGTTGAAGAAAGACGTCTCCCTCCATCCGTTTGGGGATTACAGGCGTCTGAACATGTAAACAGAACCATATCACTAGCCCCTCCTAAACATCGCTGACTTGACCTCTTACCTGCACGAGGCAAAGGTTTTCTCCATGCTCGACCTACTGAAGGGGTATTATCAGGTGCCTATGAGCCTAGAAGACATCCCCATGACTACCACCACCACTTCCTTCGGTACATACACCTTCAATTACTCCTATTTTGGCCTTCGTGAAAGTGGGGCCACTTTTCAACGTCTCATGGGTGGCATCTTAGGGACCTCCCCTTCTGTGTATATTACATGGACGACATACTTGTGTTCTCTTCCTCAAAAGAGGAACACCTCCGTCACCTGCGCATCGTGCTCGACCGCCTGCAACAAAACGGCATTGTAGTCCGGTACGACATTGGCGTCAACAAAGTATCGTTCTTAGGGCACCGCATCACTTACGAAGGAGTCCATCCCCTCCCTGAGAAGGTAGCAGCCGTTCAGAACTTCCCGACGCCCTCGACCGTCAAAGCTCTGCAGGAATTCTTGGGCATGATCAACTATTATCACCGTTTTCTGCCAGCCGTTGCCACCACTCTTCCTCCCATCTACACCTCCCTCAAGGGCAAGCCAAAAGACTGGAAGTGGTATCCCCTTCAAGAAGTGGCCTTCTGCAACCCAACGAATGCACTATCAACCGCTGCTGCTCTCACTTTTCCTGTCCCACATTCCCCTTGCCTTCTCTCCACTGATGCCAGCCCCGTCACTATTGGTAGAGTACTCAACCAGGTTTTCAACAGCTCTCCCCGTCCATTGGCCTTCTTCAGCTGAAAATTAGAAAACTGTCAATGGCAGAATTGGGTTATTCTACCTTCGTTCGCGAATTGCTGGCGGTGCACTTGGCTGTCTGTCAATTTCCCAATAACTTAGAAGGTACGCCCTCTGTCCATTGTACAAACCACATGCCTCTGGTGCTTGCCTTCAGTCGACAGTCTGATGCCTAGTCTGCCCGTCATCACCGACATATATCCACCGTGACTGAATACAATTGCACCCTTCAACACGTCCCTGGGAAAATGTATCCTGTTGCCGATGCCCTCTCAAGAAACTTGTTGCCCGTCGCTCAAGTGGGATTGGGTTACAGAGCCTTGGCTGACGCCCAACAACAGGATCCAGAGTATCAAACGTGTAAGACATTCCACACATCCCTCCATTGAAACAACGTCTCCGTCAACGGCTCCAAAACCACCGTCCTCTGTGATGTCAGTGCTGGTATACCGCGACCTTGGATTCCTGCTCCCATGTGCATATAGGTGTTTGATATTATTCACTACCTTTCACATCCCTCGCGCCACTCTTCTGTACAGGTGCTGAAGACAAAGTACATTTGGCATGGTACTAAGGATGCTAAGGATTGGGTCCATGCCTGTTCTTCTTGCCAAACTTCCAAAGTACATCGACTCACGGATTTAGTTACCTGTTTACCATCATCAACCGCTCCACTTGTTGGCCTGAAGCCATTCCCGTGGAAACTACAACGTCTGCCTCATGTACAGCTGCCTTACTCTCAGGATGGATAGCAAGATTTGGTATCCTTAAGCATATTACTTCTGACAGGGGTGGCACTTTCACCTCTCAATTGTGGATATCATTAGCGAATATCCTGGGCATCACCCTACAACAGACAACTGCCTCCAACCCGCTGCCAATGGAATGGTTGAACGTTTTCATCGCACCCTCAAAGCAGCTTTGATATACCGCTGCAAGGACTCCAACTGGTTTACTCAGCTTCCAGGGGTCCTCCTGGGACTAAAGTTCACTCCTAAGGACACCCTGGATGTCTCGGCAGCTGAAATGGTGTATGGCGACCCGATGGTCGTCCCTGCCGAATATTTTCCTTTTACAACCTTCTCCGACAATCTCCAGTGTTTGTGTCACGTCGAGGGAAAATCAACTCCATGCCACAAGACTTACAAGCTCCCTGCAAAGCATCACAAACCGACAGAATTGCACTATGCAACGCATGTCTTCCTACGCAACGACACTAGCAAGGCACCTCTAACTTCCCCTACACAGGCCCTTTCTTTGTGATCCGACGCAATCCGAAAGTATTCCTACTAAACATTCGTGACAAAGAAGACTGGGTCTCCATTGATCGTCTAAAACCTGCTTATCTTCTGCCAGATGACCCACCTACAGTTCGCCTCTCTATATCAGGGTGCCCTATTTAACTTGTACAGCATGTCATTTTTAGAAAGAAGCCATGAACCACCTGTGTGTCACATGAGCGTACATAGTAAAGACATTTCTCATTTTTGTATATATTATCGTTTGTATCCTCGCTCTTCCCTCGCACTGATATCAACTTGTTTGAACGTGTCTGCCTACTTCATTGTTAACTGTTAACAGAACATGTTGACAGTTTGACAAGAAATAGCATGTCTGTATTTTGTGACCCTCTTACGGGTACCTAGTGTTTATGTATACTCGTTGCGTCATAATAAAGTTAATCAGTGGCATTCATCTCGCCTTTGACTCATAAACTACTCTTGGCCCGTCACAATATTAATGATAAGGTGTAACAGTATGTTTTCTTATATATTGTCAAACTTTGGACGGTATCAGAATACTGATTCTAAATATCGAAACAGATTATATCATATCATAGTGTACTGAAAGCAAAAAGTATACTTTCAACCTCGTTGCATTTAACTGTTTAACCCTTAATAATCTGTATTTTGGCTGTTCATTCCTTTTATTTTTTTCCAAACTTTCGACGAGATTGTATCTATTCTGTGAAAAGACGGTACTCGTATTTTGCTCATACAAAGGTAATACATATTTCGTGTTGATTTTGTCTGAATTTGAAAAATATAAATATTAAAAGGTTTCATTAATGCTTGAATGATATTGGTTATAGAACAATTGTAATTATGATTGACATTGAACAATAAACTGATTAGGGAAATAAACAAGTGGTGTTAGTGCTCAGCCACTTTTGTTAAAAGAAAGCTGTTTTACCAGAATGTTTGTAAGGACTTGGTGAAAATTTAGGTGCATAAACTATTGTTGATGTTATCACAATCGTGTATTAAGGTCCAGTTAAGAGAAAGGATTTTATCAATTAAATAAAACCTACGGAAAGACTTGAGAAGGCAGGAAAATCTTTGGGTATGCTTACATAGTATACATATCAGTAAGGCTTATATTTTTAGCTTAGCTATAATATGATATTTAGAGTTTTTTTTTAATATGAAATCTGCGAAGATACTTTTTAGTAAAGGCAAAACCAACGTATTGAATATGTATAAGAGAGATCATTAAACAACCTTACGGAGATGTATATATATTGATTTTTTTTGGGGGGGGGAGCGGAACAAATTTAGTTTATGAGAAAATAATATTTTTTTTTTCCTTCGATGAAAGGAAAGCAACAAAACTTTGAAATAAGTATGACATATTAGTTTAATATTTTCTATACCTATCTACTATTGAAATAAGGAAATTCAAAAAGATAATTCATAAAGCAAAGATGGATAATGTACACATTGCAAATTTGAAAAAAGAACCGACTGAATAAGATGGAATATACGTATTTGTTGATGACTAAGACCAATTTGAATAGGCACAAAAACAAACAGTATAGTATTTCCTTCCACTTGCCCAAGATCATAATGATATACGTTTTGTGTGTTAATGACCCATGAATAGAGTTGGGTTAGACATAAATTCTACGCCCTTTACCATTTTCCTCTCAATGACTTGCAGCTGGTATGAACATGGAACATTTAACTACTGGTTCATGAAATTGAAGACACAACTAAACAGAAAATAAGGAAAAATATGATCATCGAAAATGAATAAAATTAAAATGACATTCGATATATCTTTGAGAACCCACAGCACTATCTCTATCGAGTTTACTGTAGTAAGTTCTCGTGTTATTTCAATTGAAATGTATGAATAAAAAAATGTCTAATGTGCGGATAATTCAAGATGGTTTTGTAGTGTTGCATTGAAAGATACATTATTGGTTTAAAAGTATTAATATCTTTAGAGAGAGAGAAAAAAAAACATGGTTAACCATGACTATTAGTTTACTAGATACAGTAAACCTTAGTAAAAACTTTTATCATAATTCCTTCATAAGAATAACTACCATATCTGTTATTGCTTTACCTTGAGGATATTTGTGAAAAGATGGAAAATGTTCGCAATTCCGTTTATTCTTCATTACTTCTCTCACGTAATATCAGTGAAAGGATAGGTGTTTGTTTTTATCATTTAAAATTTTAGTTTATTTTTTGTCATTTGTCTTCTGCCACTATTTCTTCTTTTGTCTATTGCAAGGACCTATTCTGGTATGCTTTATTGAACTCATTATGTTTTTTTTTTTTTCAGACGATTAGATGGTAAATTTAAACTAAACACATGCAATACTTCTTCAAAGCAGCTCTTATTTTCTAATTTTTTGGTTCATTATAGAATTTATGATTGAAATAAAATGTCTGCATATAAAATATTCTACATTACTTATTTACAACTGTATACATAATGAAGAACAGTTAGAGAAATTTTAGTTTTTACATTACAAGAGCAAGAAGGATATTTAAACCACACTGTTTCTTCAGAAATTGGTAAATAACTTCTATATAAGCTATCAAATTTTCCTAAAACTGATATCACTAATTCCTTCTGGACTCTAAACAAAACGTTAGATTCCTTTCTATATCTCCCCCTGATGGAATAAGGACAGGTTTCATTTCCTTTCTTTAGAAGAAAAAGAAATATCACAATTAGTTTCATATATAAATGTTATTTTTTTTTTCATGTAGAAGTACTGCTAATTTTATTTAGATAATCCTTATAATATTTTTACGAACCAGTCAGTGGAAAGATTCTATAGCTTCATACAATGAAAAGGTAAAAACTATTAGCAAATATGATAAAAAAATATGCACCCGATTTAACTGTATATTTTTAAACGCAAAAACAAATCCCCAAAGATTAATATAGTGACAGAAGAGATGACGCGTAAAACAGTAATTTAAGTGCAATTCATAATCAAATAGGATTTGCTAATTATGAATTTAAATTCAGTTTTTTTTTTTTTTGTTAATGCTAGGTATATAGGTTTTAGTGTGCACACATTAATCCAAGGAAAAGAACATGTTGATTTGTAGGTAAAAAAGATTAAATAGAATTAAACAAGACCATTTTAGTCATGTTTTTCTTTCCTCTGACTTCATATAAGATCAAAGAACCAATATAATATAGAGTTTATAAAAAAGAAATTGCATTGATTCGCTTGTATTAAGCGTGAAATATCTAAAGCAAATGCAAAAGCTTCATTCTATTTCCTTAGAGAGAGAGAGAGAGAGAGAGAGAGAGAGAGAGAGAGAGAGAGAGAGAGAGAGAGAGAGAGAGAGAGAGAGAGCAAATTAATCATCTTGAAATAAACGTCTGTACATATGAAGATTGAATAATCCAGACTATATTACCCTAAAAGGCAATATTTAATATTTTCTATTTATAGTTGGTAATTTCAACACAAAATCTACAAGTCAATATATTCTAAAAAAGGTTTTAATTGAATGCACTCTGGGTCTTTTTTTCGGCTGCAAAATTGAAGTACTTCAATTTTTACCAATTGTTTGTCAAACAAGGAAATTTCTTGCTCATAGACTGATCAAGATTATTAAGGACCCACAATAGGTTTTTCTCACGTGACTCACCCCCGTGACTGAATTTGTGGGTGATCGACCTGCAGGAGGTGTCTCCCCTACACGCTCTAGTAGTGTCCAGATGTGCATTGCTGTAGCTGTACTACTTCCCCGATTTCTGAGACGCGTCGGGGTCGAGCGCGACCGAGTTTACCCTTCTAAGGTAATTTGCATAATTATCAAAGTTATTACGTATTTGAAATTGTCGTAGAATGGTGCAACTTGTATAGGTTATCAGTTGTGGAAAGTCTTGGTGGATTGTTTGGCTACCATGTGCATGATTTTTTTTTTAGTTAAAATGTCGTTCATCACCACGAGGACCATTTTACCGCGAGTGCCCCTTTTTCATTTTTTTTCATTTTTTTGCCAAGTCATTTTTTCGTAAGATATTGCCAAATAGTGTCGTAAAACTTTTGCTTGTTTAGTGTTGGAAAGTGTGTCTATAGTCGATTTTTTTAAACCTGGCAAACTTGCACTAAACTTGCACTTAGCTGGTTGTCGCTGATTGGATGAGTGTCGTGTTGTCCGAATATCTCAGTTTGGTTTTCACCCTGTTTTAGAATTGTGATTATACGGCCATAGATTGAGATAAGAGGCAAATTATGTAATGTTATGTAAATACCAGTTGTAATAAACGTAAGTATTAAGAAGTTACATACCAAATTATTATATAATAGTTAACAGTTATGAAACAACACTCTCCGAAGCTGTAGACTTGAAATATGTTTCAAACGCATGAAGTTTAATGTTTAAATTTCTAGCTAGATTTTTAGCGCAAACGTGCCATTGGTGGTTTGGAAAAAAGCAAAACGTATTGATTATACATTGCTGAAGGTTGTATAACGCCTAAGAACAAAATACTATCGTAGAAATGTAAGCTTGCCGAAACATTTGGGGTGGAGGAGTTGAGAAAGGAACAGCCGGCGAGTTGTCGTCTGCACACACCGCCACCATCAATCAGCTTAGAATCTGCTATCGAGCAATTGGCTCACTGTCGATTTCACCTATTTCAGCCATGGCCACAAGAGACGATATGGAACAAAGCAAAGATGAAGGCACTTCAAACACCAGGCATATACATGCTGCTGGCAGTAGGCTTACCAGTCAGTGCCGTAATATAATAATGAATGTTTTTCAATATTTCAATTCACAGGGCCCTAGCAAGACAATGAAAGAAATCATTAAGGCGACAGCAACAGCAACTCAAGTTTCAGAGAGAACTATCTATCGCATCAAATCTGAGAAGATGAAATCTTCAGACGGTATAATTCATTCACCCTTGCCCCGGAAAAGGAAATCGACTGTTGTTGATAATCTTGATAGTTTCGAAAGAGATTGTGTTAGGAGAGAGATCCTATCCTTTTATGACAGAGGAGACCTTCCTACATTAGCAAATTTGTTGGCAAAAGTTCGGGAACCTCCTACTAATTTTACTGGTTCGAGAAGTTCCCTCTACAAAATAGTCAGGAATCTTGGTTTTAGGTACAAGAAAGTCACAAGCGGAAGAAAGATACTCATGGAGAGACAGGACATCATTATAACAAGGAACAAGTATCTTAGAGAACTGAAGAGAAATCGAGAGAGTCCAAAGCCAAGACCGGAGGTATTCGTGGACGAGACTTGGGTGAACCAGAACCTCACCGTCGAAAAGTGCTGGACTAATGAAGATGGATCAGTAGGACCGAAAACGAAGTCAGGGAGAGGCTCAAGGTTTATAATAGTACATGCAGGAAGTGATGAGGGTTTTGTACCGGGAGCATTGCTTATGTTCAAATCCAAAAACGGATCAAAGGGTGATTACCATGACTCGATGGATAACGAAAGGTTCAAAATGTGGTTAGAAGAACAACTTCTTCCTAATATCAAGAAGGAGTCCCTTATCATCATCGATAATGCTCCTTATCACTCTAAAATAATCAACAAGGTCCCGACAAGTAGCAACAGAAAAGCCCAAATCATAGACTGGTTGGTTCTAAATAACATTGACCATGACCCTTCTTTTACAAAACTCGAACTTCTTCAGCTCTGCCAGCGACACAAGGAAATTCAAAAGTACGAAATAGATGAAATTGCTGCTCACTATGGCCATAAAGTGCTTCGTCTACCTCCCTATCACTGCTTTTTCAACCCTATCGAACTTATCTGGGCCCAAGTGAAGACAGAAATAAAAAAACGTAATTCTAATAGCGACCAGTCTCTGAAAATTGTTGAAAAAATTACAAAAGAAGCAGTTGATCATGTGACGCCACAGCACTGGCAAAATGCTATAGAACATGTCAAGAGAATCGAAGAATTGTATCGTGCCAAAGATTCAGCATTTGATAAGTTACTTGATGAGTTTGTAATTGACTTGAATGATAGCACTACTGATGACAGTAGTGATGAAGATGCTCTGACACTGGACTAAAATTCTAGCTGTATTTCATGTTGTTATTGATACTTCTGTTAACATGATACTGATGATACTTTATTATCATCCATGACCCTGAATACTGTTATCGATACTTTTGTTTATATAATTCTGACGCCTTTAATTGATGCATTATTATTACTACTGTTATCAATACTTAGTTGTTGTTTACTTTGTTGTGACTCTTACTGTTGTTATAATTTTTAATATTATTATTGACTTTTCTCTTCATTAATGCCATTATTGCCTAATACAGCTACTGTATTATTAAAATGAACAGTCATGAAAATACACTTAAAATTTAAGTTCCTAAGAACCTTTTGTTTCCCTGTACTATTGAAAACTGCTATAAGTTTATTGAGATGGAACAAAAGACAACATGACAGCTAACAATCTCAAATATAAGGGCTCTGCTCTTATTATTCATGGGGAGTCTTATGATTTACAAAATATAATATAATTAAGGTCTATCTAAAAATAAGATGGACGCGAGATAAAGAAAACCCAACTGTAATAGGACATATTTGAAAATTTCTACTTGAGGAACAGTAAATTTAATGTCATTTTATATAGAGAGTGGCACACCAGCCAGGAAATGATACGAATAAATACAATTTATGTAATTTGCCTTTATACATATCCTAAAACATTAATGAAATTCCGTGAGCAGTACTTTTGAAATGCAAAAAATAAACATTATGATATATAAACATCTTAATTATTATTTTATGAAGACAAAAACACCACAACCCGCATTTGAACCTCCCGCTGAGAGTACGTCAACTTTCTGTCAAGCCCGTGGCTGTTCCTCCCACAACTCCTCCACCCCAAATTTTCTGACAAGCTTACATTTCTACGATATTATTTTGTTCTTAGGCGTTATACAACATCAGCAATGTACAATAAATATTTTTTTTTTCAAACAACCAATGGCATGATAGCACTAAAAATCTAGCTAGAAATTTAAACATTAAAGTTCATGCGTTTGAAACATATCTCTAGTCTACAGCTTCGGTAAGTGTTGTTTCATAACTGTTAACTATTAAATAATAATTCGGTATGTAAGGTCTTAATACTTACGTTTTATTACAACTGGTATTTACATAACATTACATAACTTGGCTCTTAACTCACTCTATGACCCTATAATCACAATTCTAAAACAGTGTGAAAACAAAACTGAGAGATTCGGACAACACGACACTTATCCAATCAGCGACAACCAGCTAAGTGCAAGTTTAGTGCAAGTTTGCCAGGTTTAAAAAAATCGACTATAGATGATCTGGCTACCCATGCGTGACTTTGTTTTTGTCAGATACGACGTAGTTATTGGTATATTGGGTATTTAACTGCGGTTACCAATTTCTGTTTTTCTTCAATATTTGTAAAAATTACTACGTAGTAAGGAATTGCCGTATATTATTCATTTTTTTTTTCATGTTTATGTGTTAGAAAGTGTGCCTTGATGGTTGGGCTAACACATGCATGTCTTTTTTTTTTATCTGAGATGCCGTATATTAGAATGTCGGGCATTTTACCGCGAGTGCCCCTTTTTCATTTTTTTTTCATTTTTTTGCCAAGTCATTTTTCCGTAAGATATTGCCAAATAGTGTCGTAAAACTTTTGCTTTTTTAGTGTTGGAAAGTGTGTCTAGATGATCTGGCTACCCATGCGTGATTTTGTTTTTGTCAGATACGACGTAGTTATTGGTATATTGGGTATTTAACTGCGGTTGCCAATTTCTGTTTTTTTCAATATTTGTAAAAATTTACTACGTAGTAAGGAATTGCCGTATATTATTGATTTTTTTTTCATGTTTATGTGTTAGAAAGTGTGCCTTGATGGTTGGGCTAACACGTGCATGTCTTTTTTTTTTTATCTGAGATGCCGTATATTAGAATGTTGGGCATTTTTTCCGCGAGCGCCCCTTTTTATTTGTTTTGCATTTTTTTGCTTAGTCATGTTACCGTAAGGAATTGGAAAGTAGTGTCGCCTTTTTATAGTGTTGGAAAGTGTTTCTAGATGATCTGGCTACCCATGCCTATTTTTTTTTTTAGCCAGATATGGCGTATATATAAGTATGTGTTCGATTTTCCTGTGATTGCCATTTTTTCGTTTTTTCCCATTTCTTTCAAAATTACTACGTACTAAGGAACTATCACAGAGTAATGATTCATTTATATGTTTATTTGTCGGAAAATGTGCCTTGATGGTTTGCCTAGCACGTGGCTGAAATTGTTTTTTTTTCTAAAATGTCGTATATTAGAATGTTAGCCATTTTTCCACGAGTGCCCCTTTTTATTTGTTTTGCATTTTTTTGCTTAGTCATGTTACCGTAAGGAATTGGCAAGTAGTGTCGCAAAACTTATAATTTTATAGTGTTGAAAAGTGTTTCTAGATGATCTGGCTACCCATGCCTATCTTTTTTTTTTTAGCCAGATATGGTGTATATATAGGTATGTGTTCGATTTTCCTGTGATTGCCATTTTTTCGTTTTTTCCCATTTCTTTCAAAATTACTACGTGCTAAGGAACTATCACAGAGTAATGATTCATTTAGATGTTTATTTGTCGGAAAATGTGCCTTGATGGTTTGCCTAGTCCGTGGCTGAATTTTTTTTTCTGAAATGCCGTATATTAGAATGTTAGCCATTTTTCCGCGAGTGCCCCTTTTTATTTGTTTTGCATTTTTTTTGCTTAGTCATGTTACCGTAAGGAATTTGCAAGTAGTGTCGCAAAACTTATATTTTTATAGTGTTGGAAAGTGTTTCTAGATGATCTGGCTACCCATGCCTATCTTTTTTTAGCCAGATATGGCGTATATATAGGTATGTGTTCGATTTTCCGGTGATTGCCATTTTTTCGTTTTTTCCCAATTCTTTCAAAATTACTACGTACTAAGGAACTATCACAGAGTAATGATTCCTCTAGATGTTTATTTGTCGGAAAATTTTGTTTACTTCTTTTTTGATTGAATATCATCAAGTTTTTTTAGCTAAAATATTATATTTTACATTCTTTTTTTCGATTTTATTTCCCTTCAAAAAATTTTTTGGGGTCAGAATTTTAATTTTATAGTCGTAAAATAATCGACAATTATCCAGCAACCCACCATACAATTTTTATGCATATCCAATAATAATTAGATTAGTAAATAACACCTTGAAATTGACATACCCTTCCTACATTTCAAGTGGCAGATTAGGGAGTCTGAGTCAGTGTGGTTGGCGGCCATTTTGTGGACATATCCGAAGCGTAAGTTGCCCTATCTATATATATTCTTGTTCCCTATAGAATTTGTGATATTTTGGTATATTTTTACCTGCATAAATATCATATTATATATTAAATATATGTATTTTTTTACGAAATTTCTAAGTACTCAAAAAATTACCTTTAGATATGGCCCCTGATATAAATGTAATTTACAAAATAATGAAGATTTTTTTACATATTTCTATTTTAGGATAACATATGTTTATTCCCTAAAAAAATTAGCCACTTCCTATTTCATTTGGGTACCCCAAAAAATTCATGAAATTTGGACAAAGTTACCCTTTTTTTCTCATTTCAGATCTTCACCTCCATGGGTCTGACTTCATCCAAAATACATCAAGATGTGTCCTAAACATTCAAGAATCAATTCCTAAAAGTATTTGTGTATATATGTATAAACTTATTTTTTATGAATTTTTATGTCAGGTCTTTTTTTTTCTACTTAATTTTTTAAAATATTTATAATAAATAGTTTTTCTGCAGATGAGTAGTATTTATCTTTACAGTTGTTTTAAGCATTCATTGAAGTTTTTTTGGCAAAAGAAAAAAGGAGGTTACTGCAAAAATTGATTTTTCAAGAATTTTTTTTGGCGTCGGGGTCGTTCGCGTCCGAGTATACCCTTAAAGGGGTGTCCGAGGAGCGTACCTATCCAGGGTTAAGGACCCACAATAGCAGGGCTTCTACTTTTAGGAGTTCAATTGTTTTCTTGATCTATAGTTATTAGTAGACATATTTGGGATTCAAACTTTATTTCTCTAAGGAAAAAATCATTATTGTATGTTTTC
>NC_090726.1:168404184-168406589 GCF_036898095.1 Palaemon carinicauda
ATGTATCATCTATGATGTTTATCCTCATCATGGATTCTGTAATGCATAGAACAGTTAGGGATGGTGGAGTAGGATTGAATTGGATTGGTAACAAGAAATTAGCTGACGCAGAGTATGCTGATAACACTGTCTTTATTAGTAGAACTCCCAAGGACTTGCAAAGCTTGCTTACCAGAATGCATGTAATATCACATGCGGTTGGATGAAAGATAGACAGAAGAAAGACAATGAAAGATAGATGATGAGAAAAGAATAACCAATGAAAGATGAAATATCATTCAAACGTGAAAGGTTTATGAGGTGGAATCATTCAAATATTCAAGAACTATGATCACTAATACAGGATCTTTTGAATTTGAGTTTGATAGCCTTAAGTTACATATAAAATCTGGCTATATTTCAGTTTAGTGAGACCGGCGTTACTGTATCAACGTGAGTCTTGGTTTGATGATGAAACAATATCAAACAGATTTGTAAATATAAAAAAAACTTTCAGAAGAATATTGGGAGTTGGATAGTAGGATATGATTAGAAATGCAATTATAAGAGAAATTTTTCGAGTACGGTATGTGGATGAGATCAATGTGAGGGGTGAATGGAGATGGTTCCGACATGCTTTTCGCTCTCCCCAATATAGATCAGCTCACTAAATTTTCAACTGGGCCCAACAATGAAATAGAAGAGCTGGAAGACCCAGTCTAAATGGCTGATGACCATGAAGCGTAAAGTGGGACATGATCTATAGAGAAGTATTGATTTAAAAGCTCAAGACAGAGACGATTGGCGAAATCTAATCGAGGCTCTTTGCGTCAATAAACGTAGAGGATGATTATGGCCCAACTGTCGGAATCCCATTTTTGTCTTTTTTTTTAATCTTTAGGTTAGATAAAAAAAAAATTATATTTTTTCTTCTTATCCAACGTTGATAAATGAAATATTTTCTTCCGATTATGAACTGATATATATATATATATATATATATATATATATATATATATATATATATATATATATATATATATATGTATATATATATATATATATATATATATATATATATATATATATATATATATATATATATATATGCATATATATATATATATATATATATATATATATATATATATATATATATATATTGAAGTTGAACATTTGGTGTTTTATTCGAACTGCAGGACTAGGACTCATTATTCAACATATATATGCACTATACCTAAACAAAACCCTATTATAGTGATGTCCTAAAAGAATTAATTTCTATATTTCCATTTCAAAACTTCGGTAAAAACTCCATCCAAAATACAATTCAGCAACACTCGTATTCAGGTTCATGTATTTCGTCAGCTCCACTTGGGGAAAAATCTCTTGCTACACCGAAGCAAAATATAGCCCGACATCATTTTTAAAGTTACTTAACCGAACAGCAGCAAGAGAGTGAATCAAAATCCATGAAAAAAAATATTTTCAAATTCTGAATGTTTTCTTTTTTTATTTTTTATTTTGCTATTAGTATCGTTATATTTCTTAGATAGCTTTTATGTTGATCTAGCAGAGGCAGGCGCCCGGATATATATTTAGTGAGAAATGGCATGTTAAAAGTATTTAACTTTTGAAGGAAACGAATTCTCTTTAATATAAAAGTGATTTTAAACTTTTTAATAAGACCAACCACAAAAATATGAAGAACTTCATCCATTTAAGGTTACCGTGCTACCTTATGTTTAAATATAAACTTATATCTGTGATATTAGTGATAAACTGCTCTCTCTCTCCTCTCTCTCTCCTCTCTCTCTCTCTCTCTCTCTCTCTCTCTCTCTCTCTCTCCCTCTCTCTCTCTCTCTCTCTCTCTTTGGATCGACAATTGATTTTTAAACATAGTATACAGCTTATCTGTGTACATGTTGATCAGTTGGATGATTTATGTCTAACCCAGAGGCTAGGGAAGTTATAAATATACACAAACATACACACACCGCACACACACTTACAAACATACACACTATTGCAGAAATGCAGACACATACACACGCACACACACACACCACACACACACACACATATATATATATATATATATATATATATATATATATATTATATATATATATATATATATATATATATATATATATATATATATATATATATATATATATATATCACAAATATAATCTTCCTTAGCATGAAGATAACTCAGTATATGGTAGTCTACTTAAGAAAAATATAAAGAAGTGTATATGTAGAAATGCTCTACAGTTTCGCCCGCCAATGGACCACTTATTGGAGCGTTTATTATGCAAAGAAATAATACAAGCGTTTGTACACACAGGGAAGGCTTCAAGTCATAAAAAAGAAAATAAATAATTAATATACTATTACTACCAGAGAGGCAAAAGTCACTT
>NC_090726.1:168407089-168414589 GCF_036898095.1 Palaemon carinicauda
AAAAAACTTTCAGAAGAATATTGGGAGTTGGATAGTAGGATATGATTAGAAATGCAATTATAAGAGAAATTTTTCGAGTACGGTATGTGGATGAGATCAATGTGAGGGGTGAATGGAGATGGTTCCGACATGCTTTTCGCTCTCCCCAATATAGATCAGCTCACTAAATTTTCAACTGGGCCCAACAATGAAATAGAAGAGCTGGAAGACCCAGTCTAAATGGCTGATGACCATGAAGCGTAAAGTGGGACATGATCTATAGAGAAGTATTGATTTAAAAGCTCAAGACAGAGACGATTGGCGAAATCTAATCGAGGCTCTTTGCGTCAATAAACGTAGAGGATGATTATGGCCCAACTGTCGGAATCCCATTTTTGTCTTTTTTTTTAATCTTTAGGTTAGATAAAAAAAAAATTATATTTTTTCTTCTTATCCAACGTTGATAAATGAAATATTTTCTTCCGATTATGAACTGATATATATATATATATATATATATATATATATATATATATATATATAATATATATATATATATATGTATATATATATATATATATATATATATATATATATATTATATATATATATATATATATATATATGCATATATATATATATATATATATATATATATATATATATATATATATTGAAGTTGAACATTTGGTGTTTTATTCGAACTGCAGGACTAGGACTCATTATTCAACATATATAATGCACTATACCTAAACAAAACCCTATTATAGTGATGTCCTAAAAGAATTAATTTCTATATTTCCATTTCAAAACTTCGGTAAAAACTCCATCCAAAATACAATTCAGCAACACTCGTATTCAGGTTCATGTATTTCGTCAGCTCCACTTGGGGAAAAATCTCTTGCTACACCGAAGCAAAATATAGCCCGACATCATTTTTAAAGTTACTTAACCGAACAGCAGCAAGAGAGTGAATCAAAATCCATGAAAAAAAATATTTTCAAATTCTGAATGTTTTCTTTTTTTATTTTTTATTTTGCTATTAGTATCGTTATATTTCTTAGATAGCTTTTATGTTGATCTAGCAGAGGCAGGCGCCGGATATATATTTAGTGAGAAATGGCATGTTAAAAGTATTTAACTTTTGAAGGAAACGAATTCTCTTTAATATAAAAGTGATTTTAAACTTTTTAATAAGACCAACCACAAAATATGAAGACTTCATCCATTTAAGGTTACCGTGCTACCTTATGTTTAAATATAAACTTATATCTGTGATATTAGTGATAAACTGCTCTCTCTCTCTCTCTCTCTCTCTCTCTCTCTCTCTCTCTCTCTCTCTCTCTCTCTCTCTCTCTCCTCTCTCTCTCTCTCTCTCTCTCTCTGGATCGACAATTGATTTTTTAAACATAGTATACAGCTTATCTGTGTACATGTTGATCAGTTGGATGATTTATGTCTAACCCAGAGGCTAGGGAAGTTATAAATATACACAAACATACACACACGCACACACACTTACAAACATACACACTATTGCAGAAATGCAGACACATACACACGCACACACACACACACACACACACACACATATATATATATATATATATATATATATATATATATATTATATATATATATATATATATATATATATATATATATATATATATATATATATATATATATATATCACAAATATAATCTTCCTTAGCATGAAGATAACTCAGTATATGGTAGTCTACTTAAGAAAAATATAAAGAAGTGTATATGTAGAAATGCTCTACAGTTTCGCCCGCCAATGGACCACTTATTGGAGCGTTTATTATGCAAAGAAATAATACAAGCGTTTGTACACACAGGGAAGGCTTCAAGTCATAAAAAAGAAAATAAATAATTAATATACTATTACTACCAGAGAGGCAAAAGTCACTTAACATGGGGATAAAACTAGTAAAAGTTGAAATTACAAATTAACATGAAAACAAGTAGGGAAACGTTTGACAAGCACAAGTAAAAAAACAAGCTCCCCTGCAGATAAATTGAAATTCCTATTCCTACTATAAAATATACATGCTGCCTCAATGCAATCTTTGCAATAATAAGCCGAGACATAGGTTCCTGTGGAATGCTCATGCATATTGAGTCCATTTACCATGTCGTACAAGACATCTACATAGATGAATTAGGACATATATATATATATATATATATATATATATATATATATATATATATTGATATATATATATATATATATATATATATATATATATATATATATATATATATATATTTATATATATATATATATATATATATATATATATATATGTATATATATATATATATATATATATATATATATATATATATCTATATATATATATATATATATATATATTCATTTATATATATATATATATATATATATATATATATATATATATATATATATATATATATAATATATATATTCCTCTCTATAAAATTAGCATGCTTCAACAAAATTTGTGAATGTTGACTATTTACTGGATAACTACATAGATTATTATGTACACAAATGGCCTTACTTCTGTTGCTAGTTCTTATATTACACAATATATTAGGGACTGCAAATATTGAGGGCTCTTGGGAATATAGACCTTAATGCAGACAGCTTAACGTCTGATTTATGACATGAATAGTTATCTATTATAAGATTGTTACTTGTGGGTTTTCTGTATATCTTGAATTTAAAATTAGAGTTCATAGTTGACCTTATGACTGTCACATCTAAAAATGAAATAACAGCATTGTCTTCTTTTTCGACGTTAAAAGTTATGGAGGGGACTAGATTATTGAGATCACTTAAAATTCCTCTTTATCAAATCAGTAATTTTCAAAAAAATTTGTGAACGTTGCTAATTTCCGGGGTAACTATATAGATTATTATGTACACAAATGACATTACTTCTGTTGTTAGTTCTTATATTATACTTATGATTTGATATATATATATATATATATATATATATATATATATATATATATATCTATATATATATATGTATATATATATATATATATATATATATATATATAAATATATATATATACATATATATATACATATATATATATATATATATATATATATATATATATATATATATATATATATATATATATATTCCTCTCTATAAAATTAGTATGCTTCAACAAAATTTGTGAATGTTGCCTATTTACTGGATAACTACATAGATTATTATGTACACAAATGGCCTTACTTCTGTTGTTAGTTCTTATATTACACAATATATTCGAGACTGCAAATATTGAGGGCTCTTAGGAACACAGACCTTAATGCAGACAGCTTAACGTCTGATTTATGACATGAATAGTTATCTATTATAAGATTGTTACTTGTGGGTTTTCTGTATATCTTGAATTTAAAATTAGAGTTCATAGTTGACCTTATGACTGTCACATCTAAAAATGAAATAACAGCATTGTCTTCTTTTTCGACGTTAAAAGTTATGGAGGGGACTAGATTATTGAGATCACTTAAAATTCCTCTTTATCAAATCAGTAATTTTCAAAAAAATTTGTGAACGTTGCTAATTTCCGGGGTAACTATATAGATTATTATGTACACAAATGACATTACTTCTGTTGTTAGTTCTTTTATTATACTTATGATTTGATATATATATATATATATATATATATATATATATATATATATATATATATATCTATATATATATATGTATATATATATATATATATATATATATATATATATATATATATATATATATAAATATATATATACACGATCCAACAACAACAGCAAATACAGCCATTTCTGGTCCAATGCCGGACAGAGCCCAGAGACATATCAATTATTGTCTGAGATTTGGCCAGATTTCATCACCACGCTTGGCATTGCGGAATGGTGATGGTCGCATATATTCATCTGATCGCACACAGCAAACCAACATAGTATGGGCATCCCTGACTAATACTAAATTGACCTGTAATAAATAAAAACAGATTATGTTGGCTGAATCTATAATTTCAAAAGTTTGTAATATAATAAGGCCTATTTTCGAAATCAAATGCCATACACATAAAAGCGTGCATTACAAGTATAAATATAATAGGTATCCAACATGTAGATGATAAGTAGTAATTCCTTATAATGATCCCAAATTTCCACTATGGTAGAGTCATTCCTAATAAATAGATAATTGTAAAGTTAAAAGCTGATATAACAAATATTGTATTATATATATATATATATATATATATATATATATATATATATATATATATATATATATATATACATACATATATATATATATATATATATATATATATATATATATATATATAAATGTATATATATATATATATATATATATATATATATATATATATATATATATATATATATATATATATATATTATTATTATTACTATCCAACCTACAACCCTAGTTGGAAAAGCAAGATGCTATAAGCCCAGGGGCTCCAACAGGGAAAAATAGCCCAGTGAGGAAAGGAAATAAGGAAATAAATGAAGAGAACAAATTAACAATAAATCATTCTAAAAACAGTAACAACGTCAAAACAGACATGTCATATATAAACTATTAACAGCATCAAAAACAAATATGTCATAAATAAACTATAAAAAGACTCATGTCCGCCTGGTCAACAAAAAAGCATTTGCTCCAACTTTGAACTTTTGAAGTTCTACTGATTCAACCACCCGATTAGGAAGATCATTCCACAACTTGGTAACCTTATATCATCATCATCATTATCGTAAGAATCTGTTGCCATTATATGATACAATAATAGTTAAGTAATACTAAAACCTAATATTAATTTGTAGTTCTTTTCAAACGAAATATAATGCAAAGTATTTTGATCTTAATAAAAAGGTTTACACACAATTCTGAACTGTAGAACAGATTGATATACGACCTAATCTCAGTAATGTCATGTTCTTATCTTGCTGAGCTCTTAAATCTAAAAAAAAAAAAAAAAAAAAAAAAAACTCAAAAGTGCAAGGTTCCCTACATAATAATACTTATCTTGACTCGAACATGGAAGGTAAAACAGTTAAAAGACAAAAGATATAGGAATCATATTTTACTAACCATATATATTTGCAATTAGAGGTTGTTACGATTATCGTATTAGGGTTGTATTGATTCTTTAATAGATTTTTATTCTCTTTACTGAACGTTGCTTTGAATTAGGAAATTAGAATTTTCATGCCAAAATGTAATCAAGCACAAAGGCTGATAAATGTTTCATGGTGAGCATAACTGCGCAAATTTGCCCAAATATAGAAAATAGACAATTATAAAACAAAATCTGTATAGTCATTTAAGTAAATTAATGAAAAAGAGTAAAGGCAAGTTATAAATTTGTATGCCTGCCCACACACACACACACACACACACACACACACACACACACTCACCCACGCACACGCACACAAACACGATATTTTGAAAAATATTCTTTTCTCATAATTTTAATTAAAGTTACTTCAGATATTTAACGATAGGTGTGAAACAGGATATACGTCAGAGACCCTCTTTCCGATAAAGACACTAAGATTTCACCTTATCTATACCTACCGTACTGTATATCTGGTAAATTCCATTTCCTAAATGAAAGGGTTTTTCATTCGGTTTATTTTAGATGTTTAACGAGTTATAATTACACGATCAGTATGACTAGCCCTCTATCAGAGTCCAAAGATTTCTCCTTATACATATCTACTCCATACCTTTAAATTTTTGTCAACTTATATTCATATTCCATCTGGAAGATACCAATGCGTAAAGAACCAACTTATAAATAGGACGATAAATAGTCCCTTATGTTGTTCATTTATGCATAAGATGTTCTGTTGTACTCAGATCGAGGAAAAGCTTTGGTTAGTCCTTTTTCATAATTTTTGTGTATTTTGTGGAATATAGCTACTGTATATTAACAGAGAATTTTGTATAAATGCAGTTTATATATGTGTAGAGCAGCATTGCAGATTATTGGATGTAGAAGCAATATGTTCAGGCATGTTAACTGGAAGGGAGCGTTGAAAGATTGATTGGGTATGGACGCAATAACCCATAATTTAGTTATGAAGTATAATACATGGACCGATGGAAAGAGGTATTCATACATAATTACAAAATTGTTCAATTCATCTTACTAAATTTATATAGTTTTGCCACAGGTTAAAATTTAATACTGATATCAAAAAAGAGTTTCGTTTACGCAAAGCACTGCAAAGAGCTTAATATTAATAATAATAATAATAATAATAATAATAATAATAATATTAATAATAATAATAATAATAATAATAATAATAATAATAATATTAATAATAATAATAATAATAATAATAATAATATTAATAATAATAATAATAATAATAATAATAATAATAATAATAATAATAATAATGACAGTAAAAAACAGAATTTTAAAGTGATTTATTTTCATTGGTTATATCTAATGTTTTCTAACCAATATATAATGTGAATTTCTATACGAAATTCTTATCCTTCGGGAGTCTCATTTGAATTTTCCAGGAAATAAACCACTTTAAATTTTATCTCTCTTAAATTCAATCCTCTCCAGTTTTGAAAACTACATTTTCTCCTCTAAAATAAAATAGCTTTCAACGTAAATCGTATAAAATAAAAAGCAAGCTAAAAAAATATTCGAAAAATATAACAATCAGAAGAGTTATTTCCAAAAATTATACCAGTAATCACTGATTTCAGCACGAATATATTACGAAGATAATTAATTTCCTTTTGTTGTTCATTGATTTTTATTGTTATGACTTATGTCAGCTGCTAAAGTTGCTCCTGAAGATCAATATTTCCACATTTAATAAAGTGCTTCCGCTAATCCATTCCTGCTCACTCAACCTTTATCATAATTTATTCATTATTGAATTCACGAGTATACTATGGTGTTAATTTTGGCTACACTCCTTTGTTTCCGTTAGTAAATAAAGTGAGGTATATATCACGATATAAACATGTTATGAAGACTCAAGTGGCCTTAACATTACTGCACAAACTTTGACTAGTTTTCATATGTTGCCGATCTTCTCTTACATACTATCATCTTTGTCAGCTTCGAATTAGTTAAGGGAAACATATCTATTTGTATTCTAATTATGTTGATGAATGAAAATGACCATATTGTTAGACCACTTAAGAGTAAATAAACAGTTTGCCGATTTCATAAAACAAAAGTTAAACAAGATTTCCTGTGCTTCTAGATATGAATGATGCTACGTGAAAACATATATATATTATCTTCTGTAATATTTTTTGATAAAAATATTTTTTTTTTTTCATATGAAATTGATATTCTTTTCTTAAATATATAACATGATTTTGGAATACTATTCCTCATTATGTTTTATCTCGAAAAATGTAAAGTTTTAGTTAAAGTTGAAAGTCAAGCACATACTAAGTAAGGTCATAT
>NC_090726.1:168419589-168434589 GCF_036898095.1 Palaemon carinicauda
ATATAACAGATATCACCTAGGTTGAGAAATATTTTAAATTTTTGCTTGGAAAATAAGGCTATAATTTTATAGTTATCTTAAAATCAACATAAAATTTACAAAAAAAAATATAATCCAACAAAAGTATAAACATGCAGTTCTTCGTAAAAAGGCTCCTCCAAGTTATGTCCTTATTAGGATACTGAAGTTTGTAAAATGCAGAGGGGTAAAAATGCTTCCGATAAGACTTAGTTCAAAATAAGATAAACACAAGGTCAGATCATCCAAACCAACTATAAAATACTTTTACAAAGGGTCTAATAGTTGTTGTAAAATGGTAACACCAGAAAGAGCCTAACTTGTAATCAACTCTTTCTGGGAAAAGTTTATCTTTTTTATATATATCATCTTTATTATCTGTATAAATGTTTAAAGTGCGTTCTTTCAACGTGCAGCCTTTGTTTGTCAATGATGGGATTAAGATGTAAGAGATTTAAGCAAATACAAAAATTACATGTGTGCTGACCTTTGATGCTCTATTCATTGACGTTACGGATATTCAACTGGACTTGAAAAGTATTTATACCTAAACCATTAAATTTTTAGATGTAGAACATTAGGATAAATCTCTTGATATGAATATGCAAATCCCACTTCTGTGAAGACCAGTAGTGTTATGGTACAGAGTAGGTTACTTTTTTCTCTACTTATCCACCACGAATGGAAAAGAAGAAATCCATGAAATTTTGTAAGTGATTTCAGTTTGTAGCTATTGTGAGTTTATCACGATATAAGTACAATATAAACAATTTCAAATACTAAATGGATGGCCCATGTTATATATGAATGAAGCTATTCGGAACATTGTGCATGGTTATGATTTTTCTTTTCTTTACTGTCAGCAATTGTCAAATTTATTCATTGTAGGTGAATAAAAAGAATAGGCTTTAGTACCTATTCAGCATCATATTTTCAGCATAACATATCTATTATTAATCCTAATTATGTCATCCATACTTAACAATATTGACGATTACTTGTTAAGAGAAAATATATAATATGGTAAGTAGTTTAAAATTTTGTAAATCAAATTAATTATGTTATATTCAATAGTCAAATTAAAAACGCTACATGAAAAAATAATATAAAAACTGTTATAAAGAAGAAAATATAGATTTATTTAAATTAAATCCCAAAATTATGAACAGTATCCGTTCGAATTTGATATATTCTTGGCCAAAAAACTAAAAGTATTGTTGTCTATATGGCTCTGTGACAAAAAAAGGACAGTTATGATAAAAAATGGAAATATTTTAATTATTCCTCTGACTACTGTAGTATCGACCTTAAGTGATACTTTCGATAAATACCAGCTTAAAATATCAATTATGGATGATTATTTGTTCATTCGTGTATGGAATAGACTCTGGTGAGCCCCCACCCCCCCCAAAAAAAAATGTTGTCTGCTGTTTGTTTTCTGAATTTTGTTTTTTCTTACTCTGATCCTTAATCTTCTAGATCTCTAAACAAGTCACCTTCTCATCTGCATAATCATGACCTCCTCGACTTGAGAGATTGATTTCGCATTTATTGACCCCATAAGGCTTCCTCGAGGTTATTTAGAGGAGAAAGGAGTATTCTCTCTCTCTCTCTCTCTCTCTCTCTCTCTCTCTCTCTCTCTCTCTCTCTCTCTCTCTCTCTCTCTCTCTCTCTCTCTATCTTAAACTTTGGATCAAAACAACAAATCAAGTCTGAATGGAAGACCAAGAAATGGCCTGGAACCTTCTTCTAGCTTGGTGAATATAAATGAGTATCTGAAAGGATTATGACTTCAGCCCTTCTGAATAAAAAATCACAAATATGTCTAAGAAAATAGATATTCCTGCGTCAATTGTGCACAGACTTCCTAGTAATTATAAATAATGTTCCTTTCTTGATTAACAAGGAGTTTTAACATTTTCAGCTAGGTGATAATAGTTTATTTTTTGAAAGGATTGCACAAGAAGCTGGTGAAAGAAGAGAAGATGATAGACTGGCGAAGTAATAAAGTGTTCGGGAATGACTGGCATAGAAAGACCATGATCATAACAGAGTGGATGGATCGTTATATATATATATATATATATATATATATATATATATATATATATATATATATATATATATATATTATATATACATATATATTTATACATATATATATATATATATATATATATATATATATATATATATATATATATATATATATATATATATATATATATATATAAATTTTATACATATTTTTATATAAATATATTTATACGTATATATAACGGATTTTGAGCGAAGCGAAAAATCTATTTTTGGGTGAGATGGCCATGTCGTCCTGATGGAAGTTCCTATAGGGTAGCTTCCTAGGGTATATTACAACTACGGCGATTTTCCCAGAGAATTTACCTTAAGGTACCCAGAATTCTAACTCCTGGAGCGAATATCCCTACTGAAAGGGATATCGCGACATATCAGAGGACGTATTCTTGACACGCCACATGGCAATCTGCACCACAAACAGAGATAACACATCGAGGGGTCAATTGGCAAGAAAACGAAAATGGGAAAGAAAAAGGGGGAGCCGCTCCCAAGGCTCCCTCTTGTCCAGTTTTGTAAGCGTGCCTGGCACCAATCCTGGCGCCATCTGTATTCCTTGTAGCGATACACGAGGTGCTCTAGATACTGTATGTAGGGAGGGGTCCTATAGCCAATTCATAGAAAGGGAAGGGCGGGTCCATCAGGACGACATGGCCATCTCACCCAAAAATAGATTTTTCGCCTCGCTCAAAATCCGTTTTTTGGGCTCAAGCCATGTCGTCCTGATGGAAGTATACCAGAGCATTACTGTATCTGTGGATTCTCAGAACGTGCCGTACTCCCTGGAGGTAATTTTTCCTGGTCGACTAGACCTAGAGACCTAAGATGTTACCGTTATACATCTTTTCAACTAACCATAAACCATGTTAGAGCTTCCTGCCCCCTACAGGGAAGAGTCCTACTAGACTCTGGAAAAGTCTCGAAGAGTACATATACCTATGTATGAATACCAGGCAAGCTAATATAGTGGTCTCACCCTATATTAAGTAAAGCATAGTTTGTAAAGAACCACTGCGTCAATATGAAATATCGACCAGTTCTCAGCACAATACTTGTATTGGACAAAGGTTTATATCCGCATAGGAGGAAACATGTAAAACCGCCACCGTCCCCTTCTGGGACGGAGTCCTCCCGTTAAGGGAAAGCATAAACCAATGCAACATAGCTTGCATAAAGGAACAATTCTATTAGAATTTTCCCAGATAAAGTACATAGAATGAATGCTCAATTATAACAATAAATTGACACAGGTGAAGGAGACGCAAGGTTCTCAAAAACAAGTTTATTGACAAACAATTAATAGACAGGTTAACAACAATTACATATATATATATATATATATATATATATATATATATATATATATATATATATATATAAATATATATATATATATATATATATATATATATATATATATATATATATATATATATATATATATATATATATATATATATATATATAAGAAGAGGATAACCCAAAACTTTAAGCATAAGTATGATAGTAAACAGAACTTGTTTATCTGAAAGAAAAAACAATATTGCCACTTTTAAGAAACCGAGGTATCAAAGTCATAAAAGTCTGTATTACAAATCAATCACATTAGCGTTAGAAAACGCTCGGCACACATGTCTGCACTTATGCTAGGTTCACCTTTGGAAATGGAACAGTCTACGTGGGCAACTCAGTGCCCACACTTAGTTTGTAGTACCGTATGTAACTACACACTCACCCTGGAATTAATCGTCCCAATTAAAACCACTGTTCCTCGCAGAGTTAAACAGTAGGGGTAACGACGCGACCCACTGCTACCACAGATCTCTTTAGTTCCTCTACTTGCTTCGCATAGTGGTGAAAGAACACTCTGGAAGACTTCCAGCCAGTGTATGAATGGAGATGTTCAAAATCCATACAATTAAAGAAATTTAAGGATGAGGCAACTTTCCTCGGATCGTGACCTGCGGGTGTACTGTCAGGATCCGCTCTGCGAATAAAATATGTGATTTTCGCTCTGAGTTGATTCAGAGATAAATTTGAGCCTGATGTTTCTCCCCTGAATAGTTGACCACCCTTGAAGTCTGAAGTTCTACGAAGATAGACCTTTAGGCATTCTACTGGACATAGAGATGCATCTTCTTTCATAGGGCAGATTCTCCAGGGACCCCACCTGTTGGTGGGTAACTCATTCTTGGCGAGAAACGTAGGATCCGGAAACAGGTTCAGTTCTCCCCCATCCAGGAACTGAACACGACCTGCCTCTCTCGAGAGGGCTACAATCTCACTAACCCTGGCCCCGGACGCGAGTGCAAATAGGAAAATAACTTTTTGTGTCAAATCCTTTAACGCACACTCCTCATTGCTCAACAGAGAAGCGAAATGAAGAACTTTGTCTAAAGACCATGAAATGGGCTTTGGAGGTGCTGAAGGTCTGAGCCTAGCGCAGGCTTTCGGAACTTTATTAAAGATCTCGTTACCGAGGTCGACCTGGAAGGCATATAGAATGGGTCTTGTCAAAGCAGACTTACACGCCGAAATCGTGTTAGCTGCCAACCCTTGACCATGGAGGTGGATGAAGAAAGATAAGCAGAAGTCTGTCGAGATATCCTGCGGATTCTTCGCCTTGACAAAGGCCACCCATTTTCTCCAAGATGACTCATATTGCCTTCTAGTAGATTTGCACTTATATTCCTCTAGGAAGTCTATGCTGGCTTTCGAAATCCCGAAACGCTTTCTCACCGCTAGGGAGAGAAAATCATGAGCTGCAGGGTCCGGGTTTTCTGTAATGAAGCGCAGACAGCCGACTTCTGGACTCGCTGGGTCAGAACTGGATCTGGTAGCGGTACAAACTTCAGCCGTAGTTCCAATGCCAGGGGGAACCACACGCTGTTCGGCCACTTGTGGGCCACTATTGCCGCTACCCCCTTGAAGGATCTCAGTTTGTTGAGGACCCTCAACAGAAGGTTGTGAGGAGGGAACAGATAAATCCTGGACCATCTGTTCCAGTCGAGGGACATCGCGTCCACTTCTTCCGCTAAGGGGTCCTCGTACGGGGACATGTACAGGGGCAATTTCTTGTTGTCTTTTGTCGCAAAGAGGTCTATCTGCAGTTCTGGGACTTGATTCAGAATGAAGGAGAATGATCCTGCATCTAAGGACCATTCTGACTCTATCGGTGTGAACCTGGATAGAGCGTCCGCTGTCACATTGCGGACTCCTTGAAGGTGAACTGCCGACAGGTACCACTTCTTCTTTTCCGCCAATCAGAAGATGGCTAACATCACCTGGTTGAGAGGTGGTGACCTCGATCCTTGTCGATTCAAGCATCTCAAAACTACCTCGCTGTCCATCACCAACCTTATGTGGATCGAGTGATGCGGGGAGACTTTCTTTAAGGTAAGGAGCACTGCCATAGCTTCTAGAAAGTTTATGTGAAAGGTCTTGAATAGCTTGGACCAAGTCCCCTGGACTTTTTTCCGATGAGAGTGACCTCCCCATCCCTCCTTCGAGGCGTCTGAGTAAATCGTCACCGACGGGGGAGGTGGCTGAAGAAGAACCGACTTCTTTAGATGTCTGGCTTGGGACCAAGGCCTGAGAAGAGTACGTAGCCGAAGCGGAACTGGTCTTCTCAGATCTCTTCGCGCGTTTGATGCATAACTTCTCCAAACTCCAGTTGCATCCTTTAGCTGTGCTCTTAGCACTGGGTCTGTCACCGAAGCAAACTGGAGAGAACCCAGTACCCTCTCCTGTTCGCGTCTTGATATCCTTTCGGAATCTAGAAGTCTCTTGACAGAACCCGCTATCTCCTTCCTTTTCTTCGCCGGGATGGAGAAACGGTGTGACATTAGGTCCCAGTGGATTCCCAGCCACTGGAACTTTTGAGATGGAGAAAGTCGAGACTTTTTTCTGTTGATCTTGAAGCCTAGATACTCTAGGAACTGGATCACTTGACTGGAAGCTTGCAAGCATTCTGTCTCGGATGCTGTCCACACCAGCCAGTCGTCCAGGTAGGCTACTACCTGAATTCCCTTTAGGCGTAATTGTTTGAGAGCTACGCTCGCAAGCTTCGTGAAAATCCTTGGGGCTATATTTAGCCCGAATGGCATGGCTCTGAAGGCGTATAGCCTTCGTTGTAGCTTGAACCCTAGGTAGGGGGAGAGTCGACGGTTGATTGGAACGTGACAATAGGCGTCTGACAAGTCTATGGAGACGGAATACGCCCTCTGGGGCAGTAAGGTCCTTATGTGTTGCAGTTTTAGCATCTTGAATTTGCAATTCACTATGAACTTGTTGAGTGGCGACAAGTCCAGAATGACTCTGAGCTTTTCCGAGTCTTTCTTGGGAACACAAAACAGCCTCCCTTGGAATTTGATGGACTTCACCCTTCGGATCACTTTTTTCTCCAACAGTTCTTGAACGTACTCCTCCAGAACGGGGGTGGAGTGTTGGAAAAACCGAGGGCACGGGGGTGGGGTGCTGTACCAGCTCCAGCCCAGTCCTTTCTTGAGTAGGCTGTGGGCCCAGGGATCGAAGGTCCAACGATCCCGAAAATTCTGAAGTCTCCCTCCTACCGGCATCATCTCACTTGGACTGCCGTCCTGAGGTCTTGCCTCCCTGACCGCGACCACCCCTGAATCCTCTTCCCCTTGAGGGGTGCCTAGACGAACCTCTGGCTGCTCCTCTAGGCTTTGCTCGAAAGGAAGTAGACTGCCCTTCGAACGTTGGGGTGAATGCCGTGGACTGTGTTGACACGGCCTGGGGTACCCACTGGAATGTGGTCGGGGTTTGTGCTACCATCTGGGGCACTGAAGGCAATGGCAATTGCAGTTGCTGTTGCTGTTTAAGAGGCTTGGCTGGCCGAGACGGTAGCCTAGTCCTCATAGTCTTCCTCTTTGGTTGAGGACCCTCATCCAGGGAAGACTTTCTTTTGATAGCCAGGCCCCACTTCTGGAGAAGGTTTCTATTCTCCGTGGCGGCCTTATCAACAACTTCTTTGACCAATTCGGTAGGGAAAAGGTCTTTGCCCCAAATGTTGGAGGAGATTAGTTTCCTTGTCTCGTGCCTCACCGTAGCCGAGGTGAACACGAACTCCCTACAAGCTCTCCTCGCCCTGACGAAGCTATAAAGATCCTTCGTCACTGTGGCCAGATGAGTCTTGGCCACTACCATGAACATTTCATGGACCTTGGGGTCACTTGCCATCGTCTCAAGAGTAGTCTGAAGAGACATTGAGGCAGCCAGTCTTTCTTTTGTCTCGAGCTCTCTCCGCAAAAGAAAGTCAGACAGCTTAGGGAGGTCCTCGCCGAACTGACGTCCGGCAATATCAGCCTCCAACTTCCCAACTGAGAAGGTAAGATGGACGTCCATCCAGTCTTTGTGGTCCATAGGCAGGGCCAGCGACAAGGGTTTACACTCCTCCAGGGAGGGGCAAGGCTTGCCGGCCTCGACTGCTTTTAGTACAGCCGCAAACCCTTTCTGTAAAAAGGGGAAGGCTCTAGCAGGAGAGGACACAAAGGAAGGGAGCTTCTTACTCAATGCAGCTACCTTTGAGTTCGTGAAGCCCCTCTCTTTCATCGAGGATGAAAGCAAAGCTTGAGCCTTAGCATGGTCCATCACTATGACCTCCTTCGGCTTTGTCTCCTCCTTTGAAGCTGGTTCCTTCCTCAGCCGGACATAACAGTCCGGATATGACCCCTTGCTGGGCCAGAATTCCACCTCCTCTAGGGGAACTGAACCCAACTTATCCGAGATGATGATCTTTCCAGTCGTCATCGGCATGTGCTCAACATACCTCCACGGGTTAGCATCTGAGCACAAGGGAAGGTCTTTCACATTGAGCCTTTTCTGGGGCCCATGTGATGTTGCAAGCCTCTGCATCTGCAGTTCCATTGCAGCCGCCTTCTCCTGATTCTCCTTCTGCATTTGTTGGATCATTCCAACAATGGAGGAGAGGGCCTGTCCCAGCTCTACTGGGAGAGCGGACGATGTTGAGGGAATAGGCTCCGGGATCTGAACCGGAGTAGCCGACACCTTGTCGACCTCTTCCTCTACAATGTCTGGGGCTTGAACTTCATCCTGGGCTCCTGCCAGGAGGTCTTCCTCCAGACGCTCGTCCACGTCAGACATCCTGTCATCCAACTGGATGTCTTGCAAAGCGACTGCGACTTCAGCATCCACCTGGATCTGAACTTGGGGGATCTCCTCTTGAGGCTGGGGAATCACTGCATCAGCTGATGCCCTAGGGAAAAGATACGCCCTCATCTTCTCACTTGGAAGATAAGGTCCAGAGGTGTTCTTCTGGAAGCCCCTTACCCAGGTACAAAGCTTCTCCCTTGCTATATCCCTTGATTCCGCCGTCCTAGGGGAATCAAAGGCCTCAGTAATCAGGTTAGTGCACACGGTACATACCTGAGGGTCCTAATACTGGAGATCACCCTTGGAGACAGCGCATGCTGCGTGCCTTCTAAAAAACTCATGTCCGCAGAGGTTCTTACTGCGGACGTTGCAGAAAACACTTCCGCAGTTCGGAGGGTCCCCCTGTAAAGAGAAGAAATTTCCATGAGTATCAAGTGAACTACGTATCACTGGATATGCACAGTTTAGCATAACAAATCAGAAAGGAAAGACACACACTTGTGTTTCCTTCACAACCAATTGTTGCAGCCTTCCAGATAATAAAATCGTATGGTTAATCTCTTCTAGAATAACCAATGAAAAGTTTCCAGAGGAAACAGGTGTAGCTCACACCTAAGCCATGATTTTAAAATCCCGGATAATAGACAAGAAAGAACTCACTTTCTTATCTGTAGGGCAACACCAAAGGGCTGTGCAAGACAACACAAAAGTGTTAGAACAAACAGTGCTGTACCAAAACTTATACTATAGTTTTCTTCCTACAGTATATGTTATACTGAAGAATACTGGTACAGTATAGAAGGTTATGTGCCGGCCGGCACACACCATAACTAACTTTAAAGTATACTACTTAACAGCTATAAGGCGGCAGAACGCTGGTTTAAATGCATGTGCCGGCCGGCAGTTACTGCCGGCCGGCAACAGCCAATGTCGGCCGGCAATAACTGCCGGTCGGCAACTACACAAGGTAGTACCCGGCTGCCGGCCACTGCTCATAGCGACCGACAGACAAGGGCTGACATTAGCTGGCCGGCAAAGGTAAACAACCGATGCCGGCCAGCAGCGAAAGAACCAGAGGACTACGACTGCCCGGCTGCCGGCCTCATAGGCTGGCAGCCGGGTCGGGTACAGCACTAGAAGAAAACAGAATGGATGCCGGGATAAGAGCGTAAACTACCTCCAAGCCCGGCAATCCGAAAGAGTGCATATAAAGAAGGGGAGAATCTAATTCAGGCTTCCTGACCAATGTCGTCTGGCTCTACAGGCAGGCATGGATGAGGGACCAAGGCAGCACTCAAAGCATAAGACCCTTGCCGGCCGGCAGACTCTGCTGGCCGGCAAGGGACTGAGTCAATTCCACATCATAACCTATCCTAGGTCCAGATGTAGAATGACGTACAGTAATGTAAAGGCTAGGCCATTACAGAGATAGAGGGGGAAGGAACAAAAGAGGGTCCTACCAACCTTGCTTTAGTGAAGGATCACCCGCAGCCAAGAAAACTCATCTTAGCCTAAGGGAGATCCAAGGAGGGAGGCCAGCAATACTTGCCAGCTCCCAAAGAACCAAAGCAAGGAAGGTGTTGCTACTCCCAGGGAAAGGATCTTATCCTCCCACCGAGAAGAGCAACAAGGACTAGTCTGCTAGATCACAAAAGAAGGAATCATCTCGTACAGAAACCTTCGGTAGTGACATAAGGAGGCTAAGCCTCCTTTGTCTGTGTCAGGCCAGCGAGGTAGACTCTACCCCAAGCCAGACAAACACAGACTCAGACTAAAAACTCTGTTGTTCTGTCCCTCTCTGAAACCAGACTTACTGGAACAGGGAGGTACAGTAACACCCCAGTATAGTTTTATCGAAAGTTAATTCAGATAAACCACTTAGGGATAAGCCCAAGGCTTAAACAGATGGAGAGGGATTGCATACCTTCTCCGAAGAAAAGAAAGCAACCGGGGAGTATGAGAAAGTATACTAAGGCTTCATAAGCAACTTAGCCTAGGCACCAAGAGAATCGATTACCTAAATCACCGAAACTCACTCGTATACTATCTTGGAAATATTCAACATAATCTTAAATGTATAAAAAACAGCCTAAAGCTTCAATAAAATTTTAAAACACTCGGAAAACCAAAATCATGCAGGAAGTACTAAGACAAAACGACTAGACTACATGGCCTAGCGTAGGCCTAAGTTGGCGAATACTTCGCCAAAATAATACTAAAAGCACGAAAGGAAATCCTATGTAACGCTAAATAGCTAAAATTTATTAAAGCAAAACAACCGGGAATGTCGCTCTGGCTAACTAAAACTCATACCTAGCGAGCGACAGCGTCCATGACGCCTCCGGTAGGCAGCGGCTCTTGTAACAAAGATTAATACTATTAATCACTTTAAAATTTACCAAGAGCCTACATTTATACATAAAAGAAATGGTACTCAACTTATCAGAGGCCGACGAAGTTAGAGAAGCCATGAAAAGCTGAATAAATCCAAGATTTGCGAGAAACACAGGAAAAAACACCGAGTTGTTAAGCTACGCAAAAAGGAATACAGATGGCGCCAGGATTGGCGCCAGGCACGCTTACGAAACTGGAGAAGAGGGAGCCTTGGGAGCGCTCCCCCTTTTTCTTTCCCGTTTTCGTTTTCTTGCCAATTGACCCCTCGATGTGTTATCTCTGTTTGGGGTGCAGATTTCCATGTGGCGTGTCAAGAATATGTCCTCTGATATGTCGCGATATCCCTTTCAGTAGGGATATTCGCTCCATGAGTTAGAATTTTGGGTACCTTAAGGTAAATTCTCTGGGAATATCGCCGTAGTTGTAATATACCCTAGGAAGCTACCCTATAGGAACTTCCATCAGGACGACCTGGCTTGAGCCCCCCCCATAAAAAAAAAAAATATATATATATATATATATATATATATATATATATATATATATATATATATATATATTGTTACGGGCCACTGGTTCGAGTCCGGCCTTGCTTAAGGGACTCAAGGGCCATAACAAACAAATAATAATAATAAAGGTCGCCAGTCAGCAATGATACAAGGAATACTGACAAAAAGATGTATTTACAATAATATTTAAATAGAAATAAATGAAAGGGGAGCACAGCGGATAACTATTTTAGTTTGAGCCACGAGGAGCTTCGAATGGAGTTTGGTTGGCCGTGGATGAAACGCCAGCACAGCAATCACGTTCCCTGGAAGGGGGAAATAAATTGAATTATTAACAGCCCACTTACTTCTACCGGCTGGGAACACGATGAAGTCGTGTGGTTAAAACCTTTAAGCAAATTAAATGAAAATGCAAAGCTTAGGGATTTAAACGTTACACATGGGAATCAACACTGTCACAGGGTGAATGTATTAAAACTAGGACTAAACTGCACACGTGGTCTGGGTATAGGGGGATAGGATACAAGGTTCAGTGGGTAGGATTTTTCTTTAGAGGATAAGGAAAAATGGGGTGTGATAATGAAGGGATGGCAGGTTGGATAAGGATATTGAGAATCTCAAAATCAGACACCTTACCTTTAGTAAAAATGACTCTGGTTTCTTTCCCTTGTGGAAAGATGTAGACAGAGGTCCTGCCTCCCTGATGTCTTGAGGGTGAAGAGAGATGATGTTTCCCTCAAGGAGGTTGAGTGAAGAAGGACAGGTGTTCTCCTTATGGATGCTGACTTACGAAGAAAGATCCCCAGTTTTCCCTGGGTAGGTCAACCCCACTTGACCCCCAATTGGGGGGGGGTAGGGGGATTGGCCTGACCGCTGTCCTATTGGTCAGGCTTGATCTCGTCTCCCCACATCCTTCACAGCTCGCTTCCCTTGTCCTGGGACCTCGATGTTCTCACGTGACTTGTAGAAGGTAGCTGAAATTGAGATCTCAGGGGGAGTAGACTGGTATAGGATGGTGGGAGGGGGGGGGGGGGGTGAGACTCTGGGTAGGGTCCCAAACTCGTGGCATTTCGACCCATGCTGGCGGGGTCTTTTGTTATTGGAAAAAAGGTGGCGTAAAGACCGCCATTACTAACAGCCCCCCATTTTAGCAGAGATTTTGTCCTAAAACAGGACAAGAACTCTGCAAGCAAGGTCTGAAGCCACTAGCCTTAATGATTCCTCCCTCAGTGAGTCTCACCACGATAATGGATAAATATCTAAGCTGCAACTAGGGTCATCATTTTACGGTATTTTGACTGTAAATTAACTTTAAGTGCCACATAGAAATAAGTATGCTGGCTGTGAGGCAGCAACTGAAAAAATTAAAAAATGCAAAATTGAAAATTAAAATGTAAAAGATGGTTAAAGTTAAGTGACCTAGTGCAGTGGTAGGCATAAAATTAAAGAAAATTGGCATATATGCAAGAAAAGGATAAAATAAATACATGAAAATGAATTAAATACAAATAATGATGCCAAGATGGCTCCTCAAGTTTATCTACCTGGGGAGACACCAAGGCCAATAAATATTTTTTCATACAAACTAAATTTACCTACTGACTATGACTACAGGCTATGGTTATGGCACTGTGCCCTGAGCACTAGTGCCTGGAGAGGACATCTGCTATTTTATTATCTGTGCCTCTTATGTGCTCGACCTTCCAATTGTAGTCTTGGAGGTCCATGCACCACCTCATGAGTCTCTTATTCTTATTTCGGAACTGCGTCAAGTAAGTCAGAGGGTTATGGTCTGTGAGGACTGTGAGTGGGAACTCATGGTCAGCATGATATGATTCGAAATGCTTCAGTGACAAGACCATGCCTAAGAGCTCCTTCTCAATAGTACTGTACCTAGTTTGAGCAGGGTTCAGTTTCTTTGAGAAGTATGCAATAGGGTGTCGGACTTGATCTTCCTCTTGCAGGAGGACAGCTCCCACCCCTATGTCACTGGCATCCACAGCAAGAGCGAAAGGTTTAGTGTAATCTGGTGCACGGAGCACGGGACGGCTCATTAAAATGCCTTTTAGGTGGTCATAGGCCGCCCGGCATTCATCCGTACAGCAGAACAGCCTTTTTCCTTTGAACAAGTCTGTGATGGGAGCGGCTACCTGAGAAAAGTTGGGCACAAACCTCCGGAAGTACTGTACCATCCCCAGGAATCGTTGGGCTTCCTTCTTAGTCCTAGGGTAGGGCATCTCTTGTATTGCACGGATATTTGCATCTTTGGGCATTATTTTGCCCCTTCCTACTTGGTGGCCCAGGTAGGTAATCTCAGTCCCGCCAAACGTGCATTTTTTGAGGTTGATGACCAAATTTGCCTTTTGGAGGGCCCTCAGCACCTTCCCTAGGGTTTGGAGGTGTTCTTCCCAGGCCTTGGAGAAAATGACGATGTCATCTAGGTAGACCACACAGTTGGAAATTCCCGCTAGTACCTTGTTCATGAGTCTCTGGAAGCAGCTGGGTGCGTTCCTAAGACCAAAAGGCATTACTCGACACTGGTAAAGTCCATCTCGGGTTATGAATGCGGTCAGTGGCCGCGACTCCTCTGCCAGTGGTACCTGCCAGTAGCCCTTTTCTAGGTCAATCTTACTTAGATAAGGTGATTCACCTAAGCTCTCCAAGCAATCCTCGATGCGAGGGAGTGGGTAGGACTCAGGTTTTGTCACCGCATTCAATTTGCGGAAATCTATACATAGCCTATCCCCCCCTCCCTCTTTTGGCACTAGGACCACCGGTGATGCCCATGGACTTTCACTTTCCTCAATGAGACCTAAGCTGAGCTGCAATTTTATCTGTTCCGACACCCTTTCAGCCCGTTGGGGGTTTAACCGATAATAATTCTGACGGATCGGACACGTTCCTGGGACCAAGTCAATCTTGTGTTCTAGTAGTTGGGTGCGACCCAGTGTGCTAGTCAAAAAAAAAGAAAATGGAATCTCCACGATGTGTGACCCTCCTATGCTAGTCTTAAGGAAAAAAATTGGAATCTCCACGATGTGTGACCCTCCTATGCTAGTCTTAAGGAAAAAAAATGGAATCTCCACGATGTGTGACCCTCCTATGCTAGTCTTAAGGAACAAAAAAAAATGGAATCTCCACGATGTGTGACCCTCCTATGCTAGTCTTAAGGAAAAAAAAATGGAATCTCCACGATGTGTGACCCTCCTATGCTAGTCTTAAGGGAAAAAAAATGGAATCTCCACGATGTGTGACCCTCCTATGCTAGTCTTAAGGGAAAAAAATGGAATCTCCACGATGTGTGACCCTCCTATGCTAGTCTTCAGGAAAAAAAAAATGGAATCTCCACGATGTGTGACCCTCCTATGCTAGTCTTAAGGAAAAAAAATGGAATCTCCACGATGTGTGACCCTCCTATGCTAGTCTTAAGGAACAAAAAAAATGGAATCTCCACGATGTGTGACCCTCCTATGCTAGTCTTAAAAGGGAAAAAATATGGAATCTCCACGATGTGTGACCCTCCTATGCTAGTCTTAAAAGGAAAAAAATATGGAATCTCCACGATGTGTGACCCTCCTATGCTAGTCTTAAAAGGAAAAAAATATGGAATTGTAAAAATGTGTGGGTGCGTTCTTGCAACACCACCACTTGCAACTCTGTGACTGTAAAGCAAGTTTGTATTTATAAAGTATAACAAATTAAAATAAAACAGACAATGTCACTGAGATTGCTTAATGCTTCGTTAAAACACCGGCCCCTTTACATACTTTCCCTTTAGAAGAAAAATGAATTTAATAAATTACACTCCCAAATATTTTATCTTAATGATCCTATACCCTGACTGAAAAAA
>NC_090726.1:168439589-168452089 GCF_036898095.1 Palaemon carinicauda
GTTTGTACAGTTTGTTCTAACCTGATTACCCAGGCTTTTGACGACCCTAAATCGACGGAGTCAAGGGATGCTGCCAGGGAAATGTTACGATCCTGGGTGAGGGGTTTTCAGAAAAACACCTCAGGCCCCTACTTCCAAATGAAAAGATTAGGGCCTAACTTTTCCCTAAAGCATCGGCTGATACAATCATCCCCCAGCCTCAGGTGGAGATACCAACTGCCCAGACTCCGGTAGATTCTGAAGTCTCGGCCGCCCTTAAGGACATCCAATTGGACGATAGGATGTCGGAGGTGTCGGATTCTACTGAGAAGGACCTTCTAGGAGAAGGTCAACAGGAGGAACTGTTCCAGGCTCCTCAAGTAGAAGAGGAAGAAATCGACGAAGTGTCGGTTACATCGGTTCCGGACTCAGAACCTGTTCCTTCTACATCGTCAGCTATCCCATATGAACTGGGAAGGACTCTTTCTTTCATTGTTGAGATGATCCAACAAATTCAAAGGAAGAATGATGAGAAGAAAGCTGCAATGAAACTGTAGATACGTAGACTTGCAGCATCACGTGGGCCCCAGAAGCGGCTCAGCCTGAAGGATCTTCCTTTGTGCTCGGACACCAATCCTTGGAGGTATGCCGAACACATGCCAATGACATCTGGGAAGATCGTGATCTCAGAAAAGTTGGGAGCAATTCCCCTGGAAGAAGTGGAATTCTGGCCCAACAAAGATTCTTATTCGGACTGCTATGTCCGTCTTAGGAAGGAGCCAGCCTCAAAGGAGGAGACAGAGCCGAAGAAGGTCATAGTTTTTGACCATAGTAAAGCTCAGACGTTACTAGCGAGCTCGATGAAAGAGAGGGGCTTCACTAACTCAAAGGTGCCCGCTTTGAGTAAGAAGCTTCCCTCCTTTGTGGCCTCTCCTACCAGAGCCTTTCCCTTCTTGGAAAAGGGATAAAAGGCAGCCTTAAAGGCGGTGGAGGCAGGGAAACCATGCCCCTCCTTGGAGGAGTGCAAGCCGTTATCTCTGACCTTGCCCTTGCACCAAGAAGACTGGAAGGACGTACACCTTACCTTCTCAGTCGGGAAGCTGGAAGCTGATATTGCTGAACGCCAGTTCGGTGAGGCACTTCCAAAACTGTCGGAGGTTCTCTTGCGTAGATAGCAAAAGACAAAAGAAAGACTTGCGGCATCGATGTCGTTGCAAACGACACTAGAAACGATGGCAAGTGACCCCAAGAACCAGGACATGTTCAAGGTTGTGGCCAAAACCCATCTGGCCACAGTTACGAAGGATCTCTATAGCTTTATTAAAGCTAGGAAAGCCTGTAGAGAGTTCGTGTTCGCCTCGGCTACGGTGAGGAACGAACCGAGGAAACTGATCCCCTCTCGTATTTGGGGTAAAGACCTCTTTCCCAATGAAGTGGTTAAAGAGGTAGTAGACAAGGTCGCCACAGAGAATAGGAACCTTCTCAAAAGGTGGGGCTTGGATCTTAAGAAAAAGTCATCTCCGGATGAGGGTTCCCAACCCAAGAGGAAGACAAAAAGCCCTAGCCCATCCTCTCGGCCGGCTAAACCCTACCGACAGCAACATCAACAACAACTTCCTGTGACCGCGGGGCCTCAGATAGTGGCATAGCCTCCAACCACGTACCAGCTGGTACCTCAACAAGTGGCGACACAGTCACCAGTTTTTAACCCAGCCTACGAAAGGCAGACTTCTTCCTTTCATTCGAGAGCTAGAGAACAGCCAGAGGTTCTTCTAGACGCCCTTCAAGAGGAAAGGGATACAGGGGAGGACGCGGTCAAGGAGGCAAGGCCTCAGGTCCACAACAGCAGAAGTAAGATACTTCCAGTAGGAGGGAGACTACAGTTATTTACGGATCTCTGGACCTTCGATCCCTGGGCCCACAGCCTAATTAAAAATGGACTAAGTAGGAGCTGGACCAGTTCTCCACCTCAATTTCCTCCATTCTTCCAACACTCATCCCTCGTTCTGGAAAAATATGTCCGAGAACTCTTAGACAAAAAAGTAATCCGGAAAGTTGAGTCCATAAAATTACAAGGAAGGCTGTTTTGTGTTCCAAAAAAGGACTCAGAAAAACTCAGAGTTATTCTAGACTTGTCGCCACTCAACAAGTTCATAGTGAACTACAAGTTCAGAATGCTCAAACTTCAATACATAAGGACCCTACTGCCCAAAAGAGCATATGCTGTCTCCATAGACTTGTCTGACGCTTATTAGCACGTTCCAATTAATCGTCACATCTCCTCCTACCTAGGCTTCAAGTTACATAGAAAACTTTACGCCTTCAGAGCCATGCCTTTCGGGCTAAACATAGCCCCAAGGATTTTCATGAAGCTTGTAAACGCAGCCGTCCATCAATTACGCCTAAAGGGGGTCCAAGTAGTAGCCTACTTGGACGACTGGCTGGTGTGGGCAGCATCCAGGACAGAATGCATGCAAGCTTCTAAGATAGTGATCCAGTTCCTGGAACATCTGGGATTCAAGATCAACATCAAAAAGTCTCGACCTTCTCCAGCTCAAAAATTTCAGTGGTTGGGAATCCCCTGGAATTTGGAGTCACATCGATTTTCCATTCCTGGGAAAGAAATAGCAGGATCAGTCAAGAGACTATTGAAATCCAAACGAATATCAAGATGCGAACAGGAGAGAGTGCTGGGCTCTCTACAGTTTGCTTCGATAAAAGATCCAGTGCTAAGAGCACAGCTAAAGCAAGCATCAAACGCGCGAAGAGATCTAATAAGACCTCTACCGACTTCACTGTAAACGCTTCTCAAGCCGTGGTCCAATGCCAAGCAGTTGAAGAGTTCAATACTTCTTCAACCTCCTCCCCCGTCAGTAGCTATCCACACAGATGCCTCAAAGGAAGGCTGGGGAGGTCACTCTCATCAGAAGAGAGTCCAAGGAGCTTGGTCCAATCTTTTCAAGTCATTTCACATTAACTTTCTAGAAGTCATGGCAGTTCTTCTGACACTAAAGAAAGTATCTCATCGCCACTCGACCCACATAAGACTTGTTCTAGACAGCGAGGTGGTAGTGAGATGCCTGAATCGACAAGGGGTCAAGGTCACCTCAAATCAACCAAGTGATGTTGGCCATATTCCGTTTAGCGGAATGGAAGAAATGGCCCCTGTCAGCTGTTCACATTCAAGGGTTCCGCAATGTGACAGCGGACGCTCTATCCAGGTTTACACATATAGAGTCAGAATGGTCCTTTGACGCAGAATCATTCTCCTTCATCTCGAACCAAGTCCCGGAGCTGCAGATAGACCTCTATGCGACGAAAGACAACAAGAAAATAGATTGTTATGTGTCCCCATAGAGGATCCGCTAGTGGAGGCAGTGGACACCATGTCACTAGACTGGAACAGATGGTCCAATATTTATCTGTTCCTCCGCACATCCTCCTTTTAAAGGTTCTTGATAAGCTGAGATCATTCAAAGGGAAAGCAGCAATAGTGGCCCACAAGTGGCCAAATAGCATATGGTTCCCTCTGGCATTCGAACTACGACTAAAATTCGTACCGCTACCGGATCCATCCCTGTCTCAGCGGGTACAAAAGTCGACTGTCTTCGCTCTATCACAGAAAACACGGAACCTACATCTCATGATTTTCTCTCCTTAGCGATGAGAAAAAGATTCGGTGTTAAAAAGTCAGTTTAGACTTCTGGAGGAAACCAAAAGACATTATGAGGCTTCAGGGAAGAAATAGCTATCCTTTGTCAAGGCGAAGAAACCAAAAGAAATCCCAACAGATTCCTATTTATCATTCTTCATTCACCTTCATGAGCAAGGTTTGGCAGCCAACACAATTCTATTGTTCAAGCCTGCCTTGACAAGTCAGATACCATATGCCTTACAAGTCGACCTTTCTAACGACGTTTTTAATGAACTACAAATGCCCATGCTCGGCTTAGCCCTTCAGCGCCTCCAAAGACCCTTTGCATGGTCATTAGATATGATCCTTCATTGTGTATAAATAATGAACAATGAGGAATGAACTTAGAAGGTTTTGAATTTAAGTCATATTTCTGTACTCGCTTTGGGGGCCCGAGTTAGTGAAATAGTGGCTCTCTTTAGAGAGGAAGGCCACGTCCAGTTCTTGGAGGGAGAACTGAATCTATTTCCAAACCCAACGTTTCCTACCAGGAAAAAGCTACCCACCAACAGGTGGGGTCCCTAGAGAATCTGCCCTCTGAAGGAAGATGCATCTCTACGTCCAGGTCTATCTTCATAGAACTTCACACTTTATGGGAGTACAGCTATTCAGGAGAGAAACCCTGGGTTCAAAGTTATCTATAAGTAAGGGCGAAAATCACCCGTGTTATTCGCAGAACGGATCCAGACAGTACACCCGTTAGTCATGATCCGAGGGAAGTTGCCTCCTCCATAAAATTATTTTAATTATATGGACTTTGAACATCCTTGTTTGTACACCGGCTAGTAATCATCCAAGGTGTTCTTTAAGCACTATGCAATGCAAGTGGAGCAACTTAAGAGGTCTGTGATAGCAGCAGGTAGAATTCTTTAACCTTCTGTTTTAAATCTGCGAGGAACCGTGTAATTAATTTGGGACGATTAATTAAGAGGGTGCGTGTGTAGTCACTGTATGTTACTACACTCTGAGCGATAGGCCACGAAAGTGTCCTTACAAACTGTTCCATTGACGTCGGTGAACTATAGCATAATACGGACACTTGTGCCAAGCGTTTTTTACGCTAGTGTAAATAAACAGTATACAGAATATATCATTATTATTAATAATTCAATTAAAGTGGCAAATCTGCTTCCTAGTAGACGGAACAATATTTTCTGTAGACTGCTTTTCTTTATGCTTTAACGCATATCATCCACATTTTATAAATTTTATAAATGTTGATCTGATATGTATGTTTATTAAATTTTAATAAACTAGTTCATAGTGAACCGTGCGTCTTATTCGCCCACACTCATTTTATTAAAAAGGTACTGAGCATTAAGATTAAAATATCGATATTTTTATCATGGTATGTCTTTCAAGACTGTTCCAAGATTCAAGCAAAAGTCCACTCACTCTAACCCTTCCTTGGAAGGGTTGACGTGGTACCCTAACGGGATAGTGGTAAAGAGGCAAAATTTATTCCTATGCGGATACAACCATTATCCAATAGTTAATAAGAGTAGTCACATTGGGGAAGGTGTCACAAATTCACACTGACATTGGTGACTCTTATACAAACTTTGCTTTATATTGTATAGGGCGAGACCACTATACAAGCTTGTCATTTTGTCATCCATAGTTATTATGTACTCCTCAAGACTTTTTCCAGAGTCTAGTACGACTCTTCCCTGTAGGGGGCAGGAAGCATTAACATAGTTCATGCTTAGATGAAATGATGTATGATGGTAACATCATAGGTCTCTAGGTCTAGACGGACCAGGAAAATACTTTCTTGAGAGTACAGCACCGATTGAGATTCCACAGATACAGTAATGCTCTATTAAACTTCCATCAGGACGACATTACCCGAGCCCAAAAAACGGATTTTGAGCGAAGCGAAAAATCTATTTTTGGGTGAGGTAGCCATGTCGTCCTGATGGACACCCTTTTCCTTTTATTATAAAAGGGCTTATTAACCCCTCCCTATAGTACAGTATCTGTAGCACGTCGTATATCGCTACAAGGAATAAAGAGGGCGCTATCGCCTTCATCAGATACACACTGGAAACGGAATAGGAGAGATGCCTTATGAGCGGCTCTCTTTTCATTCTCGTTTCAGATTCTTGTCACTTTAACCCCTCGAAGCGTTAATACTGTTTGGGGTGAAGATAGCTATGTGACGTGTCAAGAATACGTCCTCTGATATTTTGCATTATCCCTGTGAGATTATTTAGGGATATTCGCTCCAGGAGTTAGAATTCTGGATACCTTAAGGTAAAATTCTCTGGGAATATCACTGTAGCCAAATATACCGTAGAAAGGTACCTTTTAGGAACTTCCATCAGGACGACATAGTTATCTCACCCAAAAATAGACTTTTCGCTTCACTCAAAATCCATTCTATAACCAGGATAACAATGATAATGTTCTTTATTTTTGCCTTTTCATCCAAAAAAAGCATATACTATTAAAAATCGAGAAATGATAACATACAAAAGAAGGTCGGCCTACAGATGCATATAATATAATTTGAATAAAAGCAGCTGTTAATAAAATTATATGGAAGATATAATAAAAAGATAATGATACAAATTTAATTTTTTTTTTTATTTAGCTCTTTCGTCAGCAAAGCACTAACACAAAATTATTGCAAAATTAATTATGGGAGAAAATTTTTGAAGGTTTTTCACTTGAAAAATCCTTATACTCTACCTTTGGTATTTTTGTCATAACATAAGCCTGAAAATTACTGAAGCGTAAGAAATAGTTATATTGAAAAAAAAAAAGCTATAAACACTTTTTCCCCTCTAGAAAATAATGAAAGGATATATTTCCTAGAATAATATCTGCCTTGCTTGCAATGATTTTGTCATAAAACTAGGGAGCTATTGTGCCATTCATTTTCTAAAGAGATGGAATAGATAAGAGGACCCTCTTCACACTAAAACTCATTAAAAGACTATTAGAGAGTAATTCAAATACTTGGACTTATTTTACAATAAACAATATGCACAAAGACTTCGTAACCAATTCATCAGAAAGGACAAATTATGTGATATAAACTTGCCCTAGAGCTATAATTACAAATAAAAGGGGATATTATAAGAGGGTGACCGTGGAAATAAATATTCTGATATTTTGATGCTACAGGGTACAAGAATTAAAAATCAAAATAAAGCTTGTGAAAAAAAAAAATCGCTTATTTTGACAGTAAATATTGATATCAATAAAAAATAGTATGTACAATAACTTGACCATTTATAAGAAACAGAAACGATAATGATCCAGTACCCCACGTCGTTTAAGCAAATAAATGAGCTTCCATGTATTCATGCACACATAAACACACATATATTAGAAAGGTACTGTAAAATCATTAACAGTATTTAGGAAATTTTTGAAAAATAAGAATTTTTTAACAGATTTTTCATGTGGATTGCAATATTTGAAACAGGTAGTACGTATATAGAGGTTGATGGCAGTAAAGTAAAATACATGAGCCATATCATATATGCAATTGGAAAAGTAGCAGGGTGCCTGAAAAAAAAGAAATTATGACTGTCTATTATATATATATATATATATATATATATATATATATATATATATATATATATATATATATATATATATATAATGTATATGTATATATATATATATATATATATATATATATATATATATAAATATATATATATATATATATATATATATATATATATATATATATATATATATATATATTTATAAATATATATATATATATATATATATATATATATATATATATATATATATTTATATATATATATACATACATATATATATATATATATATATATATATATATATATATATATATATGTGTTATATATGATAAATATATATATATATATATATATATATATATATATATATATATATATACATATATATATATATATATATATATATATATATATATATATATATATATATTCATATATATATGTACAGTATATGTATATATATATATATATATATATATATATATATATATATATATATATATATATATATATATATATATTTATATATATATATATGTCATCCCCGATTTGACTGTATTGGTGATAGTAAATAAGCAGACCTAGAGTATGCTGATGATACTGTCCTTATTAGCAAAACAACCGTAGCAGTTGCTATGCTCTTTTACCAGATTATATTGTCTAAAGATGAATAGGAGAAGGATAGAGATGATTGGAAGGGAGTATGCAAAATTAGATAAAATATAATTTGAAGGAAAAAAAATAATGACGTAGAATCAATTAAGTGTTCAGAAAACTATAATCACCAATACAGGGTCATTAGAGTTGAGTGAAAGATACTGTAAAATCATTTACAGTATTTAGGAAATTTTTGAAAAATAAGAATATTTTAACAGATTTTTCATGTGGATTGCAATATTTGAAACAGGTAGTACGTATATAGAGGTTGATGGCAGTAAAGTAAAATACATGAGCCATATCATATATGCAATTGGAAAAGTAGCAGGGTGCCTGAAAAAAAAGAAATTATGACTGTCTATTATATATATATATATATATATATATATATATATATATATATATATATATATATATATATAATGTATATGTATATATATATATATATATATATATATATATATATATATATATGTATATATATAAATATATATATATGTATATATATATATATATATATATTTATAAATATATATATATATATATATATATATATATATATATATATATATATATATATATATACATATATATATATATATAATATATATATATATATATATATATATATATATATGCGTTATATATGATAAATATATATATATATATATATATATATATATATATATATATATATATATATATATATATATACATATATATATATATATATATATATATATATATATATATATATATATATATATATATATATATATATATATTCATATATATATATGTACAGTATATGTATATATATATATATATATATATATATATATATATATATATATATTTATATATATATATATATATATATATATATATATATATATATATATATATATATATATATATATATATATATATATCATCCCCGATTTGACTGTATTGGTGATAGTAAATAAGCAGACCTAGAGTATGCTGATGATACTGTCCTTATTAGCAAAACAACCATAGCATTTGCTATGCTCTTTTACCAGATTATATTGTCTAAAGATGAATAGGAGAAGGATAGAGATGATTGGAAGGGAGTATGCAAAATTAGATAAAATATAATTTGAAGGAAAAAAAATAATGAGGTAGAATCAATTAAGTATTCAGAAAACTATAATCACCAATACAGGGTCATTAGAGTTGAGTGAAAGATTGAAAAAAGGAAATCAGACAATGGCTAGGTTAGGTAAAATTTATACATGATACCACCTGAAATTACATATAAAAAACACACTATTTATCAGATTAGTGATATTAGTGTTACTGTATGGAAATGAATATTAAATAATCTTCAATAGATTTATTACATTTGAGAACAAAGCCCTTAGAAGGATATTGTGTGTCAAATGGCACGGCAGTTTTAGAAATGAAACTGTAAGAGAGATTACTTGACTGCTATATGTGGATCAGATAATGGTGAGGGGTAGATAGAGATGATTGGGCATGATCTCTGCACTCCCAAAGAAAGATTAGTTCACCAAACGTTCAGCTGTGGTCCACAAAACACTGGCTGGGAAGGAAGACCCATATCTACTTGGATGAGGACCTTGAAGCGTGAAATAGAAAGATGATGAATGGTGAAGTACTGAGTTAAAAGCTCAAGATAATTATTATTATTATTATTATTATTATTATTATTATTATTATTATTATTATTATTATTATTATTATTATTATTATTATATCCTATGCTTAGCTTATTTTTTTTTTTATTTTTTTTTTTGGTTGGGATCTAGCTTAAGTGCTTTGATTATCGTTCCTGAAAAATACATATAATTCGTCAAGATAACCTTCCTTTAGTAAAACAAAGCATATTAATAGCCTTGCATTAAAAATGAAATCATATAAAAGCTTTTTGAACATGTTGTTATGTATCACAGAAAATCGGTTCCCCATTGTGTTAAATGTTGTTCATATAATTGATATTTCATTAAATGCCATAACCAACTCTTTATGATATAGGTAAACAAATTCAGGTCCCCGACCAGGCTGCTATTTCTCATATGGGATATTCAATCTAAAATCATAAATGAATATAATCTCTCTTCCCCTTTGAAACAAATCCTGCAGCAAACCTTCAATTAAACGATGCAGCTCTCGTGTAATGAAAGGTTTGTGGGACGTTTGTTCCCTTTTGGTATAAGCAACTAGTGAAACTATTCAATATAATTGCCATTCATTTTATCAGGATGATTAGCAATGTTCACGGAACGCTGCATTTAATGTTGATAAATGATATTAATTAAAGCATAAAGTATATTATCATTTGTACAAATCAGTATTTCATTACGTTGAATATTTTAAACTTACTGTTTGGTAGTAACTGTTACAACACGACCGAATTGATTTTGTGGTCTTTTTTATGCTTATAAATGGATGATATAAAATAAGAGAAAAAAAATCCTTTTATCAGCAACAAAATATCCAGATGAGCTGAGGATAGTTTTTCTTTTGGAAATGTTCACCTTCATCATTTCACAGTAACCGCATAGGAAAATTGAACCACTCTCTTTGGGTAACAGAAAGACGAGTAATTTTCACAACTTTAATGAGAGTAAAAGCTATATACCTTGTTCCATCTTTTATGCCCTATGTAATAATGTGAATTAGACTTTGACCTGCTACTCCAGTGTTACATTGTTTAAAATTTCATGCAAGAAGCCATTTCTAGCATTCATGGATTTGTAATTATTATTCTACTCGGGGTACATTCGCTTGACAAGAAACACGAATAGGATTTCTTCCAATATGATAAATATTCCACTGCGAATTAGAATATGTATCATGTTTTGGTCTTTACCCCTTTGTCAATTGTCACGTTTTTTTTTTTTTATGGAAAACTCACACAGTACCAATGTCTACTACAAAGTGGTAATAAGCTCCGAAATATTTTAAAAAATTTGTTTTTCCTTGCCATCTTTTCATTATCATTACATTTTGGTTTGCTTTCCTCCCCCGTTCCTTTCCTTGATCTTCACGATTTTGGTCCTGGAAAACCTAAGGAATCCCTCATCTTAAAGAAGTTTGATATTAATTAAATTACCACAAAGAACAATTCTTGTACATCCTAAACAAAAATATGTGATTCCTTCTAATATCAACGAGAAATTAAACGTTCAAATATTAATTTTCCACGCTTCCAATGAAACAATAAAATCTGAAACTATCAAGTTCAGGAATTTATACATTTATTCATGCCTTGCTGAAAAGAAAACTGTTTCTGGATATGTCTGTGAAATATGAAATAAAATCCTAAGATAGGCGAAAAGAATTTACCTATTCAAATGTAGATTGAAAATGTCATTGGCCTCAGGAGAAATCACCCAGACAAAACTCCTCATACTTCGTTACATGATGACATACATTAATAAATAAAGTCAACTTTACAGATATCAACATATAACTGTTATCATTATTATCAAATTCATTATCCTAGTTAATATTTTCGCTTGTTGGTTAACTCAGAAAAAAATTGCTTCCTAACATTCATTAATGAACCCTAAAGATTAATTCTTCATTTGAATGCATTTCGAAAAATCAAAGGATACTGCCTTCTGAGAATGAAAATTAATTTTTAAATGTATATAATTTATACAAGACCTCTTTAGGTATGTTCAAAACTCTTCTCTTTTACTTTGGAGGCATCTTTTAATAATGAACATGGACATGTAAGTTATCGTCAAACAGTCCATTCAGAGTGACTTCATAAGAAAAGGCATGACAAAAGTAACCCTCTTCAATGAGAATAACAAATTGATTGCAAAAACCATCCAATCTCGACATCTATTTTTCTTTTCTAAAGAGAGTAAACACAAAACAAAGCTGACATAATGAAAAAGTGTGGTTCTGTTACATAGACGCAGCGGTGTTTGATATATGCACGGTGTTGCATGAGATATTCACCATATCACTTTCCATTCCATAAAACGGACGAGCTTTTCAAAATGAATATGCATGGAATTCTAAATCAGGAATGACAGTGGTAAGGCAAAGAGAGAACAAGAGAGAGAGAGAGAGAGAGAGAGAGAGAGAGAGAGAGAGAGAGAGAGAGAGAGAGAGAGAGAGAGAGAGAGAGAGAGAGAGAGAGAGAGTGTAGGGGTATGTATAGTTGGACAGAGGAATTCCTCGTGCACCTTACTCTGAGGGAGTGATCAATGTCACACGCTTAGTGCACTCATCATCTGTGCCATATCCCTGTCATAGCAGTTTGGCCGCGAAATAAGGGTATGATAGGGCAAATTTCGTCGGATCAATGAATGCCGGGTATTCCTGTATCTAATTGTATCTAAAACACTGAAAGAAATTTGGAAAATTTAAGGGATAGTAATTCTTCACTTATATCATAAATTGATTATCCAAGTACAGTGCTATATTTCTACCTTCATTTTAGTATTTCCTATTTTTTTTTTATCAGTGTAAGTTAATAAGCATGTTTTTAAGAATTGCAATGAAGATCTGAAATCTCGAATATACTGCTTTGTTTGCTTTTGTGAAAATATTTCCTAAAAGCTTTCAGTTAAGAAGTTACAAAAATAACAGACGTGTTTTTTTCATATTCAAATAAGACATATATTCTAATACAT
>NC_090726.1:168459589-168467089 GCF_036898095.1 Palaemon carinicauda
GTAGAGTTTATTGAAAATTTAAATGCAGGAGTTACTGGAGGAGGCTCCAATGGGGAGATTAGACGCATATGAAAAGTTTAGAGAACAAAAAGGAATGATTTTTGGTAATGTTTACACATAACTCCTACTTCTATGAAAATCTTTTTAGGATTCTAGTTATTTGAAGATTCCAGTAGCGGCAATGCAACACCTTAAGGTTAGGGAAAAATTACGCCGAATCACAAAAAAAAAAAAAAAACAGATCTCATAATAGGAAACACAATAAACTACGCTACCCAGCTTCTTTTTTTTTTTTTTTTTTTTCAAACAATACTACCCCATTCAGAATACAGCAGAGCACGGTTATTTCTCGTAAGTAATTTATCTATAAAGGGACACAAATTGTCATTACAGGTGAATAAGTATCTTGAAAATATCATAAACTATATATGGGATGTTCGTCTCTTGGATATTTTAAAGATTAAACTTTTATTCCCATTCCTATGTTATCAACGCTTTTAATGAAATTGTTAAAAATTCATCTTGTGAAGAATATTCATCTATAGGGATAGGTATACTAGGATAGATATACATATATACGAGTAATACTAATTGTATTTTATTGATTATTTCCCGATACGCATGATTTTCAATATTAATATGATGGTTTAAAAACTCATATGGTATGCGCTAAAAAAAATAGTTATATAATAAAATGTTGTTACTATTTCAACACAAGTAATGATTGAGGACTTTATTATTTATATTGGATTCGTTACGATTATTAATTGACAGGATTCCAAAAGCATTTTTAGCTAGATAGAAGGACTTGAATGTGATTGCACTTAAGAGGATGAGTTTGTATTTAATGGTTACTTACATAAATCTTTTATTATGCCGTTTTTTAATGAGATAGCTTAAAACTCATGTGATATCAGGAAAAGCATTGATATTGTACGAGATCTAAATATGGATATATACCTGTAATATTTATATTACACTAATTGCCAGAATATTACGTAATAGATTTACATTTTATTGCAAGAAGCTTGTGTTTCGCACCGGGAGCATCAACCCCTAGGTTATCCGTTATCTGTGTGTTATTTTTTTTTCTGTTTTTTTTTTCTTTCTTTTTACCGAGAATTTTACAAAATAATGAACTAACTACACAAGTTCAGATTTAGAGAAAGAAAAATATATCCACTAAGGATAATTGAAGTTTAGTTTGTTTTTTTTTATTTTTTTTTTATTTTTTTTTTGTGGTGTGGGATATGGGGGACAGTGCTCAAACTCTGGAACGGGTATTTAGAAACCATTGCTATTAAAATATTCAATACATTAAAAGATAAAGTTTTCTTTTACATTTTTACCTATTTTTTTTTTAAACTAGACTGTCCATGTTTTTTTTTATTCTGAATATATCTAGCCTAAAATTGTGTTAGATGATCCACTAAGAACAGCAAAAAGACCTTTTTCGGTAATGATAACAGGAAAACCTACAATACACAAAATTTACTTGTACTACCTTATAGTAATTCTCTTAAAGAAATTCCCCAACTGTTAAAAATTTTAAATGTAAATATAGCATTTAAGAGTAACAATAAAATAAAAACAGCCTTGATAAAGAATTCTCCTAACAATACCAAGGGATATGTATATTGTATTCCATGCAATGCTTGTGAAAAATTCTATATTGTCAAACTGGTAAAGCCCTAAAAAAGAGAATTGAACAATATAAGAAAAGTGTCAGATATGCTCAAGATAATAATGCATTCTTTGCCCACGTTACAGATTAATATCACACTATTAATTGCTTCATTCAAATAACTTATTGGAAAGAAACATCATAGATTCCAGTTTCATAAAAGAAACCTTTGAAAAGAACTTGAATACTGGACATGGAATGTATGAACTCGACGCCTTTATATGTAAAGAGATTAGTAAGCTATATAAAAAAAAACTTTAACCACTTAATATAGAACTGAATGTATTGTGAATAATTGACGTTACTGTGAAATTAATATTCAGACCATTCACTAAAGGGTACAATTATTTTATATAGTATGCATAAGTAAATTGGCACTATATAGGGTTATGCTATATATAAGAATTGATATATACGTAATTATATGTTTATGGTAATAATGCTATATATATATATATATATATATATATATATATATATATATATATATATATATATATATATAAATATATATATAAATATATATATAAATATATATATGTTAATCATGTGTAAAACATTTATATGTAAGTCTATGTATATGTCTGTATATGTATACCAGTATGTGTACAAGTATGTATAAGTGTATGCATATATCATGCATGTATGTGTATGAATGCCTGTCTATGTATACGTATGTATATGTCTCTTTTACATATTTATATATAGATTGTTTTATAGATACATATAGTTTTGCATGTGTATTTATATAGATAAGGCTACCGTTATTCATATAAGTGATTTGCTTTTGCAAGTCAAAAACAAATTACCCATTATGGCAGGTGTCTAATTAGGTTTAATCTCCACCCAGTAAACACCTGATCACAGCCAAGGTAGCTGGTATGGGAGTGTCATTGTTCTGTAAGCCTCTATATGTATGTTCATACGTTTACTTTCCCTTTAAAATGTAAAAAAAACTCTCTCAATAAATCAGTCCTCTGAAGAAGTATCAGGAAACTAGTCAGTACTTAATCGTATATTTCGTATTTTCATTTTCCCTGCGGTTTTTCTGCTTCTGAGTTTTCCTGTGATTTTTACGCATATATATATATATATATATATATATATATATATATATATATATATATATATATATATATATATATATATATATATATATATATTTTATAAGTATAGTGTAGAGTAGAAGGACATATATATATGTCTTTGTTCTGCATTGGAATAGTAATAGCGAATGATGATGGTGATATATACGCACAAGTAAATTTATATATATATATATATATATATATATATATATATATATATATATATATATATATATATATATATATATATATATATATATATATATATACAGTATATATGTGTGTGTGTGTGTTTGTGGGTGTGTATGAGTTTTTGTGTGTAAAGAGAGAGAGAGAGAGAGAGAGAGAGAGAGAGAGAGAGAGAGAGAGAGAGAGAGAGCCATACAGTGTATGCACAACATAAATTTGAGATCAGCAAAGAATAAAAAGACAAAGAGGAAGACAATGCAATTGGAGATGGATTTGCTCACATTTCCCTCTGCTTAGATTTATGTGAAACTTGAATTCTGGGACGAAGTACTAAAACAACGCAAAAGCTAACCTTTTATAGTATACATTGGTTTTCTGATCCGGCCCTTTTACCAGCAATTAACATCAGCCTTATACACTTCTTACTCTCCCTTCCTCTTTCTATTTCTCATAACAATGGTTATTTACATATGGTTAAAATGTGTGCGGAGAGAGAGAGAGAGAGAGAGAGAGAGAGAGAGAGAGAGAGAGAGAGAGAGAGAGAGAGAGAGAGAGAGAGAGAGAGAGAGAAATTAGCATTAAATTTCATCAAACCTATTCATTCTTCCAAAATATGAGCAATTAGCCTAATGTTCTTTTTTAAGCTTCAATATTTTATGGTTTATCTAACTTAGATAAGAACCTGTGAAAAGACAATGCACATCTAGTGTTACCTTCATACTTTTGTTGAAAGGGAATACAAATTATTTTATTCATTTTCCTATGTCTTCTACCTAACCTAGAAAAATGGTAGGAGTTCAAGGAGTATTGCTGTCTTGAATAAAACTCAACTCTTAGTAATTGAGAATCCCATTGCTTTTATATATCATGTATATACATACATACATATACCAAGACACTTGCCCCAATTTTGGGGGGTAGCCAACATAAAAAAAATGACACAAAAAAGGGGACCTCTCTTCTCTACGTTCCTCCCAGCTTGACAAGGGACTCAACCGAGTTCGGCTGGCACTGCTGGGGTGCCACAGCCCACCCTCCCCCGTTATCCAATACAAATGAAGCTTCATAAAGCTGAATCCCTACTACTGCTACCTCCGCGGTATTCCAAGGCACCGGAGGAAGCAGAAGGTCCTACCGGAACTGCGTCACATTCACTCGCCATTCATTCTTATTTCTAGCACGCTCTCTTGCCTCTGTAAACATCTATCCTCCTATCACCCAGAGCTTTCTTCACTCAATCCATCCACGCAAACCTTGGCCTTCTTCTTGTACTTCTCCCATCAACTCTTGCATTCATCACCTTCTTTAGCAGACAGCCATTTTCCATTCTTGCAACATAGCCAAACCACCTCAACACATTCATATCCACTCCAGCTGCTAACTCATTTCTTACATCCGTTCTCACCCTCACTACTTTGTTCCTAACCTATCTACTCGAGAAACACCATCCATACTCCTTACACTCTCCATCTCAAACACATTCAATTTCTGTTTCTCCGTCGCTTTCATTCCCCACAACTCCGATCCATACATCAAAGTTGGCAAAATCACTCCCTCATACAGAACTATCTTTACATTCCTGCCCAACCCTCTATTTCTTACTACATCCTTAACGGCCCCAACACTTTGCATAGTTCATTCACTCTCTGGCGTATATTTGCTTCCACTCCACTGTTTGCTGCAACAACAGACCCCAAGTACTTAAACTGATCCACCTCCTCAAGTAACTCTCCATTCAACAAGACATTCAACCTCGCACCACCTTCCTTTCTATTACATCTCATAACCTTGCTCTTACTCACATTAACTGTCAACTTCCTTCTCTCACACACCCTTACAAATTCCGTCACTAATCGGCCAAGCTTCTCTTCCGCGTGTGCAACCAGTACAGTATCATCCGCAAACAACAACTGATTAAGCTCCCATTCATGGTCATTCTCGTCTACCAGTTTCAACAGTTTCAATCCTCGTCCAAGCACTCGACCATTCACCTCACTCACCACTCCATCAACATACAAGTTAAACAACCACGGCGACATCACACATCCCTGTCTCAGCACCACTCTCACCGGAAACCAATCGCTCATTTCATTTCCTATCCTAACACATGCTTTACTACCTTTGTAGAAACTTTTCACTGCTTGCAACAACCTTCCATTAACTCCATATAACCTCATCACCTCCCACATTGCTTCCCTATCAACGCTATCATACGCTTACTCTAGATCCATAAAAGCAACATAGACCTCCTTACTTTTTGCTAAATATTTCTCGCATATCTGCCTAACTTTAAAAATCTTATTCATACAACCATTACCTCTTCTAGAACGACCCTGTACTTCTAAGATTGAATTCTCTGTTTTATCCTTAATCCTATTAATCAGTACTCTACCATACACTTTTCCAACTACACTCAACAAACTAATACCCCTTAAATTACAACACTCATGCACATCTCCATTACACTTATATAGTAGTACAATACACGCACAAACCCAATCTACTGGTACCCTTGACCACACAAAACACATGTTAAACAATATCACCAATCATTCACGTACAGTCACACCACCCTCCTTCAACATCTCAGCTCTCACACCATCCATAACGTATGCTTTTCTTACTCCCGTTTCATCTAGTGCTCTCCTCATTTCCTCTCTTGTAATCTCCCTCTCTCATTCTCATCTCCCATCACCTGCACCTCAACACCTACAACAGCCATTATATCTGCCTCCTTATTATCCTCAACATTCAGTAAAATCTAAAAATATTCCGCCCACCTTTTCCTTGCCTCCTCTCCTTTTAACAACCTTCCATTTCCATCTTTCACTGTCTCTTCAATTCTTGAACCAGGCTTCCTTAGTCTCTTCACTTTTTTCCAAAACTTCTTCTTAATCTCTTCATATGAATGACTTAATCCCTGACCCCACCTCAGGTCAGCTGCCCTCTATGCCTCCCTTACCCTGCGCTCTACTTCCACCTTTTTCTCTCAATATCTTTCATACTTCTCTACAATATTACTCTGCAGGCATTCTTCAAAAGCCTTTTTTTCTCTCTTCTGCTTTTACTTTCATCCCTTCATTCCACCATTCACTGCCCTTCTTCATGATGCCTCCAACAAACTACTTGCCACACACATCACTTGCAATCCCAACAAAATTTTCTTTTACTAACTTCCACTCCTACTCTAAATTACCAGTTTCTCTTACTTTTTACTTCGTCATATGCCATTTTCAACCTTTCTTTATGTTTACTTTTTACCCTCGGTTTTATTAGCTCTTCAACCCTCACTAGTTCCCTTTTACATCCACCTACTCTATTTCTCTACTCTTTTGCTACAACTAATTTTCCTTCCACCAAAAAATAATCAGACATACCGTTAGCCATACCCCTAAACACGTGCACGTCTTTCAATCTTACAAACATTCTTTTAGTTATCAACACATAATCCATTAACGGCCTCTCTACCACTCTTCCATTTTCCACTCTTATCCATGTATACTTGTTTCTATCTTTCTTTTTGAAAATGCCGGAACTTATTACCATCTCTTGCTCAACACACATATCTACCAGTCTCTCACCACTCTCATTTTCACCTGATACGCCATACTTCCCAATGACACCTTCTACCACTCCAGCACTCACTCTAGCCTTTAAGTCACCCATGACAACTACATAATTGCTTCTACCCAGTCCTTCTACGCACCTATTTAATTCAATCCTGAACTCATTCATCTCTTCTTCACTTTTCTCACAGCTTGGCCCATATGCACTGACAAAAGCCCAACATTCCCTACCCAACCTAACCCTTACCCACATTAACCTAGATGATATTTCCTTCCATTCCACTACTTTACCTGTCATCCATTCACTCAGAAATAAAGCCACACCTTCTCTTGCTCTTCCCCTTTCAATGCCAGACACTCTACCAGACATTTCACCAAACATCACTTCACCTATCCCTTTTATCTTTGTCTCACACAAAGCCAATATATCCATCCTCCCATTCCTAAACACACTTCCAGCCTCACATGTTTTACTCTATATCATACTACATCCACGCACATTCAAACACCACAAAACTAGAGTGCGGAGAGCAGTCACTCTGCCCCCAGCTCCACCTCGTATATGTCCCACAGGATTAAAATATGTATCTAGAAAAAAAATAACTAGACAATTTCTGGAAGATGGAAATTAAAGGAACAAGCACACACAAATATATCTGTTGTTTTTTTAGGTAATTTATATGGTGTATTATTGTTGCTTGCTTGCTATATGTAATAGCTAAATGAGATATAAATATCTCCAAAGTTCCAATTCTTCTTCCTTGCTTAGGAGTCCTAATTCACTGGCAGATATTTTCTCAATAAAAATTTAGATCAAGTTTCTGATCCCTTATTTTTATCTTTGACACGAATTTGGTTCATCCCCTTCCTGAAATATGTAAATTAGAGAAACACTAAACTCCTATATTAAATGAAAGTTATTTTTATACCTTAAAACTATCATAAGTATAGATAATTGCCTGCAGCTTATTTG
>NC_090726.1:168482089-168489589 GCF_036898095.1 Palaemon carinicauda
CTCAAGGCCTACGAAGTTGAACCCACCTCTGCTTTTGACAAAAGCTCTGTCCAGTTTAGAGTTGCAACTTCAGTCTACATCAGTAATCTTCCAACAACAACGAGATGCGACATGTATGTCGCAAGTCCACGGGAATGACAGGTCAATGTTCAGCAAGACCCATTGGTGGCTGGCTCTGTCTAGAAGCCAAGGATACTGGTCATAATTGGACTGAAGATCGACTCACCACAGGCACACTCCAACACTGTATTAACTACACTTTTGTATTTCAAGAGGATTCTCAATAAATTTTGGATGCAGTAGACCCACCTCACACTCGGACTCCAACTGTATTGGACTGCATGCCCAATTCAACGGAATGACCGGCTGGGGTGGACCAACTTCAAACTTCACCTAAGGTATGATGCAAACACTCATTGAACACTGATGAAGGCATCTGACGTAAAGATTCTAATCAGCGTAGTGTTTCCTGGCTTTCCTAGCATAGTCAATGGAAAAACTTGGTTCAACGCTTTTCATGCATGCCGTCTCGTCGGTGCCGTGTTGCTGAAGAATTTCTACTCGGATGGTGCCATGGAACACCCAACTTGTAGGCTATAGGTAGATTGATTAGTTAAGCCTACAGTTGTCGCTTAGCTTCCAGCGCTCAGAGCGAAATGGTCACTTCCTCCTCCAACGACAATGTCTTGAAACAATTCTGCCATACTTCTTCGCAGTAGATCACCACAAAAATGCTTGCTACCTGATAGATAAATAGATAGATAGATATATAAATAGATACATAGATAGATGAATAGATAGTTAGATATATAGATAGATAGATAGATATGTAAAAACAAAATATAGCATGATTTGATTAACACAATAGTCGATTCATTCATTGTTTATAATAACAATGACTTGGATTTTCAATGCATGTGTTGAACTTTAATTGAGAGTAGATTTAATAGAGATTATTTACAAATGAGTTTTATCAAATTAGGGGTCTAGAGTATATTGTATAATAAAAATAAGAAAATTATTTTACTCTATATATTATATACATTTTTTTTTATATTCACCTTATACTATGTCAGATACTTTCAGTAGAGACAATAAAACTAAATTTTTTGTCTAGCAAAATCTAGCTTCTTGATTGATAGTTATAAAATACCTAACCATATATGAAGTCAATATCTCAAAGTTGAAAATTGGAATATAAATGCAGTAATAGAAGTAACACATATAAGACGATAAATATATCAGACAATCTATAGGAAGTGTATAATAACTAAATTTATACCAAAGTGTAAAATGTATGTCTAAAAGGTATAATCCGGAAATTGTAAATGAAAAATACGATTATTGAAAAATATTTAAGGAGTGTTCCTATAGATACGAGAAAATTATTAGTACAGTAATGATAGGAAAGGAAGACTGAATGTGGGCATTTCTTGGAACAGCCTCAATTAATATAATGAAGAGAGTTATACTTCCACCTCTGCATATCAATAATGTAAGATTGAAGGAGAGTGTTCATACTATGCATCTTGATTCAAATGTGCTTCAATGTAGTATCATATATATTTTTATTACCTCCGCTAAAGAGGTTGGAAGGAGATTAAGTTTTACCCCCTGTTTGTGTGTTTGTGTGTTTATGTTTTTGTTTATGGGTGTGTTTGCTAGTGAAAACATTCCTGGCCGAACTTAAATCGTAATGTAATGAAGCGTGAAGAGATTAACTATCAATCAAAAAGCTGTAAGTGATTAAATTTTGGAAAGACAAGCTCAAAGAGCAAGGTCGTGGTCAACCAAAATATTCAGTGCACGTAATCAGCGATAAGTGTGGACATTCTTGTCACAGAGACTCCAAAACTTGGTTCATATATGATTGTATGAAAATCTGCGCACATTCACACATGTGAAGGTCGAAGGTCGAGGTTGAGTCCATGGATAAGGGCAAACAAAAGGTAAAATTCTGGTCTTCAACCATACGGCCAAATTTTTATTGTAAACTAATGAAAATTGCAGGGATTTTAAACTGCTATGTAAAAAGTTTTAAATTATTAAAATTTGGAAGGTCAAAGGTCAAAGACACCGGTGAACAAAACGTCCATATTACGTAATCAGCCATAGGTTTGGAAATACTTGTTAGAGAGACTTAAAAATTTGTTTATATTTGAGTGTAGGAAAATTCCTGCCAAATTAATACACGTTTACGCCAAAGGTCAATGTCAAGGTCAAGAAATAAGCTGCAGCGGTGGAAGTCTGCGGTCTACTGAGTGCCCCTCTAGTTTATAATGTGATGTAACTTTACGACCGAACAACTCTGTGGTTATCTTTAATAATAAATATATGAAAATGAATCGGAATATTTCCTTGATATGATAAAACTATATACTGGTGTCAGATAATATCAGTGTTGCGTGAAGATATAGGATATATTATTTATAGAATAATTTTCACATTATCTTGCAAATATTTTTTTTTTTTTTTTTTTTTTTTTACACAAGCATTGGTGATAAACCCAGAGAGCATTCTAACTAATATGGTTGAAATTCATTATGAACTAACTATGTGAAATGAATGCATATTTGGAAGACTTAATATATATTTAACATCTTCATTTAATGTATTCAAAATGGCTTCCCACATACGGGTTATATACAGCAAAACCTTAGAACCCAATATATTAACTCTGCGCGACAGAAATCCAAAGTATTCCTGTATGTCTAATGATACCTGTCATATAACAGAAGCCATATCACCTTTAAACTGATTTTTCAACTTTTATTTTCATATGTGGATTTTTATGATATTTTATCACCCTCTCCTCGAGACTCTAGCTAACAATGTAACTTTTACATCGTCAGAAAAAATGCAAATGGTAGTTAATGTTATATTAACAACAACAACAACAAATTCAGCCGTTTCTAGTACACAGCAGAAAAAAAGGACAGGGATATGCCATTAGTCACGTCTGGGGGTTTGGCCATTTTCATCACCACGCTGCCCACTTCAGATTGGTGATGATGGGATTCTTTAGTGATCGTTATCGTCAAATCAACCAAGTATGGGTATCCCGACTAGCACAAATTTGATATTTATGGCGATGCTCAAACCATTTCGCCACGTTAAGATATCTCCTCTCGGTGATAATTATATAAACACTCTGTAAAAGATCTAAAGTAAAAAATTGCAAAGCAACATGAAATTTCTTCGTTTGTGGTTTAAAGATTTATTATTAAACATAGTAGCAAACTTTATTTTTTCTCCGGTCTGGGTCAGGTGATGTTAATGGGAATTATTCATTAAACAAAAAAAAATCTTTTTTTGATTTCTTCCTGTTTACTAAACCTTAACGGGAAATATTTCATTGCATTATATAAAAACGACTAGGTCTCGTTTCAGATAGGAAACACTGATAGTATATAGTCCCCGAGAAACCGTAAGAATATCATAAGATTTAACTTAAGGTGTTAAAAAACGATATTGGTTACCTTTTTTATTTTTCTCTATATAGTTACTAGTGAATAATGATTTGGGGAATATGAGTATTATTCGAGAATTTCAGAATACTATTTTTGCACCACCGATAGCATTGTTATTTTACATCATATTATTCTATGAAGTTATACTATACAATAAATCTTTTATAATGATCTGTATCTCTTTGCGAAAGATTCTCAAAGTTCTTAATTTTCTAAACAACTTGGTTATCCCTTTTATCTGGAGCAAAATCTTTTTTTAATTCATCTGAATTTCGAAATACGAAATAAATTCTCTCAAACAGTGAATGTTATAAAAACAATGGATACCAGAAATTAACATTCATAAAACATTGTTCCTTATTTTTTTAATACTTGGGAATTTTAGTCTCGTAGCCGAACAGTTCAGATCAACCAGTGATACAGTGATAAGACAGAAGAATATCTTAAGATATAATACACATGATGGTGGTAGTAAAAGAGAAAAAAACCCTCTCGTCAACTACTAGTAAAAAGAATCCAGAGAATCCCTAAAGGTAATATAATGTTAGCTATAAAACACAGGCCCTAACGGTCTTCTTCCAAAATATTTTCGCACTCTTTTCCTTTGGTATCCTATCAATGTTATCTCTTGCCTGAAATTCTCTCCTTAGGTATCATTTCTATCCTAAAACCAATTCGGAGGGAGAGAGAGAGAGAGAGAGAGAGAGAGAGAGAGAGAGAGAGATATTTTACCTTTTAACTTTGAATTCAGTGGGTTTTTTCTGCCATTTTAAACTATATTTTCTTATACGCTATATAAACGATCAGTGTACGATAAAATAATATCAAAATTATGAGATCAAAAGAAAAATACTGAAATACAACTTTTGGAGATCGGAATTTTTATCTCTCCGAAAATACCTCAGAAAAGTTTCATCTTCATTCCAGGTCAGGAAATGTTAATGAGTACGGATTCCGAGAAATGAGATGGCTCTTCGAATCTTATCATTAACTAGATCCTTTACAGAAATATTTCTGTGCAATATATAGATAAAACTATTCTGGGAATAGATTTGGCCTCTGACTTTTCATCCTAAATTCTTTTTTGCTCAATGTTAAAAGAGAGAGAGAGAGAGAGAGAGAGAGAGAGAGAGAGAGAGAGAGAGGGAGAGAGAAATGTACAAAAAATTATTTAACAAAGTTATACTTATTTCAAATAGCTATAATTAGAAGCAGTGTGAAATTAATATTTTCCACACTAAAACTTCAAAGGTAACAAAGCAGGCCATTCTTTTCCAATCCTTCAATTCTTAGTTGATTTTGGGATTTCGTAAGAACTAAAATTGGTTATTTTTGTATTTAAATTTTAAGGCTCATACGTTGGTGAATTAGTTATATTAATTATGACTCATACAAAACGATCACGGCTAGCATTGATACCTTCGCATTATAATTGTTTCAGTGAATAAGTGAATATATGATGTCTTGTACTGAATATTGTATTTCCAATGCTAGCTTTCGTTAATTGGAAGGTCATCTGAATTAGAGACTGCCTGTTTGAAAATACAGTATACTTTCGTTACTATACAGAATATTGAACAGTTTTAACATAAAAAAAGAATATATGCATATACCCTATATTTTTGTTTAGCAATCGGGGGCCCAATTATTAGACAACATCCGATCCACAAGCAACACTTAAGGAGGTGTACATCTTTTACTTAATTAAACATGCTTGAATAATCTTCTTAATACCAATCCACTCATGCAGAAACTGGATAAAGTACTGGTAAATAACCTTATCAAACAACTAGCATATAATTTATTTGTTAATTTTTTCTTCCTTATCTTTTTTACTTCATCACAGAGATTATTTTACATTCTTGATATATTTCTAAATCATAAGACATAAAGGTGTAATAATAATACGAAAGTGCTTGCTCAATTTTTCGTTTCTATTTTCCTCCCACCCTACTGTATATATATATATATATATATATGTATGTATGTATGTATGTATATATATATATATATTTAGATGTGTGTGTATATATATATATATATATATACACACATAGATTATGCCTATTTATAATTTTCATTTACTTTTTATTATAAATATGTATATATATATATATATATACACACATATATATATATATATATACATGTATATATATATATATATATATACATATATATATATATATATATCTTTGTTCGTTATATTTTATGGTTCTTAATGCCCTTCTTAGAAAAATTAAACAACAACAATGATAATTGTAGCATTAATGATTATTGAAGTCACATGAAATTTTCATTTTTATTGATGCTTTAAAAAATAATATATATGTATATATATATATATATATATAGATATATATATATATATATATATATCTATATATATATATATATCTATATATATATATATATATATATATATCTATATATATATATATATATATATGTATATATATATATGGTTTGTCACTAGAATGTTTTTCTGTTACTTGTTTCTACTGCTCATAATCGACCTTGAAACTGTTTCTTTATTTGCCCTTTATATCCGATTCTCTTTTGTGATGGTTACCAGATGGCATCATAAGCCTCATGTACATGTATTAGGTATACCCTTAGGGTGCTGTTAAACCTCATAAAGCTGATTTATCTTGGAACCTTTAATTTTCTTTAAGTAGAAAATAGTAATATTAATAACTCCTGCAGCTGTGTTTTACTTACAGACGTTTTTGGGTTGCCATATACAGACCATCAAAGTTAGAATGATGGCTCATAGAGACGTTTTCCCGAAAATGCATCGTATTAAATTTGCTCCTTATTATTATTATTATTATTATTATTATTATTATTATTATTATTATTATTATTATTATTATTATTATTAGCCAAGCTACAACCGTAGAGGAAAAAAGCAATATGCTATAAGCACAAGGGCTTCAACAGGGAAAAATAGCTTAGTGAGGAAAGGATATAAGGAAATGAATATGCCCTATAAGAAAAAAAAATAACACTTAAATATTTTAAAAACAGTAAGAGATTCAAAACATACATGTCATATATAAACTATGAAAACACTTATGTCAGCCTGTTCGACATGAAAAAAAAAAATGACTGCAATTTTGAACTCCTAAAGTTCTACTGACTCAACTAGCCGATTAAGAAGATCACTCCACAACTTTGTCAAGCTGAATTAAAACTTCTAGAATACTTTTTAGTATTGCGCCTCCTGATGGAGAAGGCCTGACTGTTAGAATTAATTCCTTGCCTAGTAATACGAACAGGATAGAACTGTCCAGGAAAATCTGAATCTAAAAGATGGTCATTATTATAACAAGTAATGTTATATTCCTTTTTAGTTGAAGCATAAACTCTCTGAGCAAAAACCCCAAGCTGAGTATGGTTATTCCAGGTCAAATCAGATCTGTTACACTTCCAATGATGATAGGCGTCCGGCTTCTCCAGATAAGCACATCTACAATCATCAATGAACCAGGGTTTGTCCTTCACTCGGTACCTGCACACGAGAAGGGATATGCCTATCCATTATGTTGACTAGATTCTCATTCAAAGGGACAGCAGTATCAACACTACTATAAAAATTGTGACCAATTCAAGGCCAAATGATCATGCAAAATCCCATTTCTGTCAGGCTTAGATATAAAAAAAAAAAAAATCTTACATGAGTGTGATACATCAGGGACAGGCTGCTCTGTCCTCACAACTAATGAAATTAAGGCATGATCAGATGTCCCGACTGGAAAACCAACCTTACTTGTTATAACGCCAGAGGAGTAAGTATATACGAGGTCCAAGCAGTTTCCAGACCTTTGAGTAGCTTCACTTATAATTTGCTCATAGGCTGATTCGGAGAGAAGGTCTAAAGCACTGAAGCCATGGCGATTGGTAGGAGAAACAGAACTTGACCACTTCCTACGGTTAGCATTGAAATACCTAGCAAAGACAAAAGAGGCCTTTCTATCTTTTTGCATTTTAACCATACTGGTAAGAACACAATCGAAGATAGAATCAC
>NC_090726.1:168502561-168510061 GCF_036898095.1 Palaemon carinicauda
GTAAGGGTTAGGTTGGGTAGGGAATGTTGGGCTTTTGTCAGTGCATATGGGCCAAGCTGTGAGAAAAGTGAAGAAGAGATGAATGAGTTCAGGATTGAATTAAATAGGTGCGTAGAAGGACTGGGTAGAAACAATTATGTAGTTGTCATGGGTGACTTAAAGGCTAGAGTGAGTGCTGGAGTGGTAGAAGGTGTCATTGGGAAGTATGGCGTATCAGGTGAAAATGAGAGTGGTGAGAGACTGGTAGATATGTGTGTTGAGCAAGAGATGGTAATAAGTTCCGGCATTTTCAAAAAGAAAGATAGAAACAAGTATACATGGATAAGAGTGGAAAATGGAAGAGTGGTAGAGAGGCCGTTAATGGATTATGTGTTGATAACTAAAAGAATGTTTGTAAGATTGAAAGACGTGCACGTGTTTAGGGGTATGGCTAACGGTATGTCTGATTATTTTTTGGTGGAAGGAAAATTAGTTGTAGCAAAAGAGTAGAGAAATAGAGTAGGTGGATGTAAAAGGGAACTAGTGAGGGTTGAAGAGCTAATGAAACCGAGGGTAAAAAGTAAACATCAAGAAAGGTTGAAAATGGCTTATGACGAAGTAAAAAGTAAGAGAAACTGGTAATTTAGAGTAGGAGTGGAAGTTAGTAAAAGAAAATTTTGTTGGAATTGCAAGTGATGTGTGTGGCAAGTAGTTTGTTGGAGGCATCATGAAGAAGGGCAGTGAATGGTGGAATGAAGGGATGAAAGTAAAAGCAGAAGAGAAAAAAAAAGGCTTTTGAAGAATGCCTGCAGAGTAATAGTGTAGAGGAGTATGAAAGATATTGAGAGAAAAAGGTGGAAGTAGAGCGCAGGGTAAGGGAGGCATAGAGGGCAGCTGACCTGAGGTGGGGTCAGGGATTAAGTCATTCATATGAAGAGATTAAGAAGGAGTTTTGGAAAAAAGTGAAGAGACTAAGGAAGCCTGGTTCAAGAATTGAAGAGACAGTGAAAGATGGAAATGGAAGGTTGTTAAAAGGAGAGGAGGCAAGGAAAAGGTGGGCGGAATATTTTTAGATTTTACTGAATGTTGAGGATAATAAGGAGGCAGATATAATGGCTGTTGTAGGTGTTGAGGTGCAGGTGATGGGAGATGAGAATGAGAGAGGGAGATTACAAGAGAGGAAATGAGGAGAGCACTAGATGAAACGGGAGTAAGAAAAGCATACGTTATGGATGGTGTGAGAGCTGAGATGTTGAAGGAGGGTGGTGTGACTGTACGTGAATGATTGGTGATATTGTTTAACATGTGTTTTGTGTGGTCAAGGGTACTAGTAGATTGGGTTTGTGCGTGTATTGTACCACTATATAAGTGTAATGGAGATGTGCATGAGTGTTGTAATTTAAGGGGTATTAGTTTGTTGAGTGTAGTTGGAAAAGTGTATGGTAGAGTACTGATTAATAGGATTAAGGATAAAACAGAGAATTCAATCTTAGAAGTACAGGGTCGTTCTAGAAGAGGTAATGGTTGTATGAATAAGATTTTTAAAGTTAGGCAGATATGCGAGAAATATTTAGCAAAAAGTAAGGAGGTCTATGTTGCTTTTATGGATCTAGAGTAAGCGTATGATAGCGTTGATAGGGAAGCAATGTGGGAGGTGATGAGGTTATATGGAGTTAATGGAAGGTTGTTGCAAGCAGTGAAAAGTTTCTACAAAGGTAGTAAAGCATGTGTTAGGATAGGAAATGAAATGAGCGATTGGTTTCCGGTGAGAGTGGTGCTGAGACAGGGATGTGTGATGTCGCCGTGGTTGTTTAACTTGTATGTTGATGGAGTGGTGAGTGAGGTGAATGGTCGAGTGCTTGGACGAGGATTGAAACTGTTGAAACTGGTAGTCGAGAATGACCATGAATGGAAGCTTAATCAGTTGTTGTTTGCGGATGATACTGTACTGGTTGCACACGCGGAAGAGAAGCTTGGCCGATTAGTGACGGAATTTGTAAGGGTGTGTGAGAGAAGGAAGTTGACAGTTAATGTGAGTAAGAGCAAGGTTATGAGATGTATTAGAAAGGAAGGTGGTGCGAGGTTGAATGTCTTGTTGAATGGAGAGTTACTTGAGGAGGTGGATCAGTTTAAGTACTTGGGGTCTGTTGTTGCAGCAAACAGTGGAGTGGAAGCAAATATACGCCAGAGAGTGAATGAACTATGCAAAGTGTTGGGGCCGTTAAGGAAGTAGTAAGAAATAGAGGGTTGGGCAGGAATGGAAAGATAGTTCTGTATGAGGGAGTGATTGTGCCAACTTTGATGTATGGATCGGAGTTGTGGGGAATGAAAGCGACGGAGAAACAGAAATTGAATGTGTTTGAGATGGAGAGTGTAAGGAGTATGGATGGTGTTTCTCGAGTAGATAGGTTAGGAACAAAGTAGTGAGGGTGAGAATGGGTGTAAGAAATGAGTTAGCAGCTGGAGTGGATAAGAATGTGTTGAGGTGGTTTGGCTATGTTGCGAGAATGGAAAATGGCTGTCTGCTAAAGAAGGTGATGAATGCAAGAGTTGATGGGAGAAGTACAAGAAGAAGGCCAAGGTTTGCGTGGATGGATTGAGTGAAGAAAGCTCTGGGTGATAGGAGGAGAGATGTTACAGAGGCAAGAGAGCGTGCTAGAAATAAGAATGAATGGCGAGTGAATGTGACGCAGTTCCGGTAGGACCTTCTGCTTCCTCCGGTGCCTTGGAATACCGCGGAGGTTGCAGTAGTAGGGATTCAGCTTTATGAAGCTTCATTTGTATTGGATAACGGGGGAGGGTGGGCTGTGGCACCCCAGCAGTGCCAGCCGAACTCGGTTGAGTCCCTTGTCAAGCTGGGAGGAACGTAGAGAAGAGAGGTCCCCTTATTTGTGTCATTTTTTTTATGTTGGCTACCCCCCAAAATTGGGGCAAGTGTCTTGGTATATGTATGTATGTATATACATGATATATAAAAGCAATGGGATTCTCAATTACTAAGAGTTGAGTTTTATTCAAGACAGCAATACTCCTTGAACTCCTACCATTTTTCTAGGTTAGGTAGGAGACATAGGAAAATGAATAAAATAATTTGTATTCCCTTTCAACAAAAGTATGAAGGTAACACTAGATGTGCATTGTCTTTTCACAGGTTCTTATCTAAGTTAGATAAACCATAAAATATTGAAGCTTAAAAAAAAAACATTAGGCTAATTGCTCATATTTTGGAAGAATGAATAGGTTTGATGAAATTTAATGCTAATTTCTCTCTCTCTCTCTCTCTCTCTCTCTCTCTCTCTCTCTCTCTCTCTCTCTCTCTCTCTCTCTCTCTCTCTCTCTCTCCGCACACATTTTAACCATATGTAAATAACCTTTGTTATGAGAAATAGAAAGAGGAAGGGAGAGTAAGAAGTGTATAAGGCTGATGTTAATTGCTGGTAAAAGGGCCGGATCAGAAAACCAATGTATACTATAAAAGGTTAGCTTTTGCGTTGTTTTAGTACTTCGTCCCAGAATTCAAGTTTCACATAAATCTAAGCAAAGGGAAATGTGAGCAAATCCATCTCCAATTGCATTGTCTTCCTCTTTGTCTTTTTATTCTTTGCTGATCTCAAATTTATGTTGTGCATACACTGTATGGTTCTCTCTCTCTCTCTCTCTCTCTCTCTCTCTCTCTCTCTCTCTCTCTCTTTACACACAAAAACTCATACACACCCACAAACACACACACACACATATATACTGAATATATATATATATATATATATATATATATATATATATATATATATATATATATATATATATATATATATAAATTTACTTGTGCGTATATATCACCATCATCATTCGCTATTACTATTCCAATGCAGAACAAAGACATATATATATGTCCTTCTACTCTACACTATACTTATAAAATATATATATATATATATATATATATATATATATATATATATATATATATATATATATATATATATAAATATATATATATATATATATATATATATATATATATATATATATATATATATGTATATATATGCGTAAAAATCACAGGAAAACTCAGAAGCAGAAAAACCACAGGGAAAATGAAAATACGAAATATACGATTAAGTACTGACGAGTTTCCTGATACTTCTTCAGAGGACTGATTTATTGAGAGAGTTTTTTTTACATTTTAAAGGGAAAGTAAACGTATGAACATACATAAAGAGGCTTACAGAACAATGACACTCCCATACCAGCTACCTTGGCTGTGATCAGGTGTTTACTGGGTGGAGATTAAACCTAATTAGACACCTGCCATAATGGGTAATTTCTGGTGACAGGTAAATTTTTGTTTTTGACTTGCAAAAGCAAATCACTTATATGAATAACGGTAGCCTTATCTATATAAATACACATGCAAAACTATATGTATCTATAAAACAATCTATATATAAATATGTAAAAGAGACATATACATACGTATACATAGACAGGCATTCATACACATACATGCATGATATATGCATACACCTATACATACTTGTACACATACTGGTATACATATACAGACATATACATAGACTTACATATAAATGTTTTACACATGATTAACATATATATATTTATATATATATATATTTATATATATATATATATATATATATATATATATATATATATATATATATATATATATATATATATATATATATATATATATATATATATAGCATTATTACCATAAACATATAATTACGTATATATCAATTCTTATATATAGCATAACCCTATATAGTGCCAATTTACTTATGCATACTATATAAAATAATTGTACCCTTTAGTGAATGGTCTGAATATTAATTTCACAGTAACGTCAATTATTCACAATACATTCAGTTCTATATTAAGTGGTTAAAGTTTTTTTTTATATAGCTTACTAATCTCTTTACATATAAAGGCGTCGAGTTCATACATTCCATGTCCAGTATTCAAGTTCTTTTCAAAGGTTTCTTTTATGAAACTGGAATCTATGATGTTTCTTTCCAATAAGTTATTTGAATGACGCAATTAATAGTGTGATATTAATCTGTAACGTGGGCAAAGAATGCATTATTATCTTGAGCATATCTGACACTTTTCTTATATTGTTCAATTCTCTTTTTTAGGGCTTTACCAGTTTGACAATATAGAATTTTTCACAAGCATTGCATGGAATACGATATACATATCCCTTGGTATTGTTAGGAGAATTCTTTATCAAGGCTGTTTTTATTTTATTGTTACTCTTAAATGCTATATTTACATTTAAAATTTTTAACAGTTGGGGAATTTCTTTAAGAGAATTACTATAAGGTAGTACAAGTAAATTTTGTGTATTGTAGGTTTTTCTGTTATCATTACCGAAAAAGGTCTTTTTGCTGTTCTTAGTGGATCATCTAACACAATTTTAGGCTAGATATATTCAGAATAAAAAAAACATAGACAGTCTAGTTTAAAAAAAAATAGGTAAAAATGTAAAAGAAAACTTTATCTTTTAATGTATTGAATATTTTAATAGCAATGGTTTCTAAATACCCGTTCCAGAGTTTGAGCACTGTCCCCCATATCCCACACCACAAAAAAAATAAAAAAAAAAAAGAAAAAAAACAAACTAAACTTCAATTATCCTTAGTGGATATATTTTTCTTTCTCTAAATCTGAACTTGTGTAGTTAGTTCATTATTTTGTAAAATTCTCGGTAAAAAGAAAGAAAAAAAAACAGAAAAAAAAAATAACACGCAGATAACGGATAACCTAGGGGTTGATGCTCCCGGTGCGAAACACAAGCTTCTTGCAATAAAATGTAAATCTATTACGTAATATTCTGGCAATTAGTGTAATATAAATATTACAGGTATATATCCATATTTAGATCTCGTACAATATCAATGCTTTTCCTGATATCACATGAGTTTTAAGCTATCTCATTAAAAGACGGCATAATAAAAGATTTATGTAAGTAACCATTAAATACAAACTCATCCTCTTAAGTGCAATCACATTCAAGTCCTTCTATCTAGCTAAAAATGCTTTTGGAATCCTGTCAATTAATAATCGTAACGAATCCAATATAAATAATAAAGTCCTCAATCATTACTTGTGTTGAAATAGTAACAACATTTTATTATATAACTATTTTTTTTAGCGCATACCATATGAGTTTTTAAACCATCATATTAATATTGAAAATCATGCGTATCGGGAAATAATCAATAAAATACAATTAGTATTACTCGTATATATGTATATCTATCCTAGTATACCTATCCCTATAGATGAATATTCTTAACAAGATGAATTTTTAACAATTTCATTAAAAGCGTTGATAACATAGGAATGGGAATAAAAGTTTAATCTTTAAAATATCCAAGAGACGAACATCCCATATATAGTTTATGATATTTTCAAGATACTTATTCACCTGTAATGACAATTTGTGTCCCTTTATAGATAAATTACTTACGAGAAATAACCGTGCTCTGCTGTATTCTGAATGGGGTAGTATTGTTTGAAAAAAAAAAAAAAAAAAAAGAAGCTGGGTAGCGTAGTTTATTGTGTTTCCTACTATGAGATCTGTTTTTTATGTGATTCGGCGTAATTTTTCCCTAACCTTAAGGTGTTGCATTGCCGCTACTGGAATCTTCAAATAACTAGAATCCTAAAAAGATTTTCATAGAAGTAGGAGTTATGTGTAAACATTACCAAAAATCATTCCTTTTTGTTCTCTAAACTTTTCATATGAGTCTAATCTCCCCATTGGAGCCTCCTCCAGTAACTCCTGCATTTAAATTTTCAATAAACTCTACCGTTCCCAGCAACTTTTTTTTTTCATAGTGCATGTTATCGACCTCATTCCTATCACATCTTTATGGAGGATTGGTAAGATCTCTATAATTTCTGTGTGTATGTGTGTGTATGTTTGTGTGCTTGGTTATCTCTTTATTACTTTGTTAGCAACTTTAGGGATGTGATCTTTCGACCGATTTACTGTGAAAATTTAGACTTCATAGGTGCAAGGTCAAGGTTTAAGCGACCCCTAAGGTCAGAATATATTTTTTAATGTAACCAAATCAAATATCCGATTCACATGGAACCGTTATCAAAATCTTCGCTAAAATAATTAAAATGTATACATCATAATCGTCAAAATGCATTATTTCGAATATTGGTAGATTCAAAATTCCGGTGGTTCGATTTCTCAAGGTCACCTAATTTTAGAGGACCATAACTCGTAAACGAATACAGATAGAAACCCGGTTATTATCTTTATTGACAGACACCATGACCTTCGATATTCGGTGTCCTTGAAGTGTAAAATTCAACATCACCCTGATTACAACAACTTCACATTCATACTTGTTTACTATTATTTATGGATACTACACTTCTAAAAAAAAAGAAATAAAGCAATGTGGGGTTTTTGTAGATTCATATGCCAAGGGACGAAGTTTGCCTTGTCTAACACATTTGATTTTGGTTTTATTT
>NC_090726.1:168517561-168535061 GCF_036898095.1 Palaemon carinicauda
TTGTATAAACTATATACATTTAAAAATTAATTTTCATTCTCGAAGGCAATATCCTTTGATTTTTCGAAATGCATTCAAATGAAGAATTAATCTTTAGGGTTCATTAATGAATGTTAGGAAGCATTTGTTTTCTGAGTTAACCAACAAGCGAAAATATTAACTAGGATAATGAATTTGATAATAATGATAACAGTTATATGTTGATATCTGTAAAGTTAACTTTATTTATTAATGTATGTCATCATGTAACGAAGTATGAGGATTTTTGTCTGGGTGATTTCTCCTGAGGCCAATGATATTTTCAATCTACATTTGAATAGGTAAATTCTTTTCGCCTATCTTAGGATTTTATTTCATATTTCACAGACATATCCAGAAACAGTTTTCTTTTCAGCAAGGCATGAATAAATGTATAAATTCCTGAACTTGGTAGTTTCAGATTTTATTGTTTCATTGGAAGCGTGGAAAATTAATATTTGAACGTTTAATTTCTCATTGATATTAGAAGGAATCACATATTTTTGTTTAGGATGTACATGAATTGTTCTTTAGAGGTAATTTAATTGATATTAAACTTCTTTAAGATGAGGGATTCATTAGGTTTTCCAGGACCAAAATCGTGAAGATCAAAGAAAGGAACGGGGGAGGAAAGCAAAACAAAATGTAATGATAATGAAAAGATGGCAAGGAAAAACAAATTTTTCAAAATATTTCGGAGCTTATTACCGCTTTGTAGTAGACATTGGTACTGTGTGAATTTTCCATAAAAAAAAAACCTGACAATTAACAAAGGGGTAAAGACCAAAACATGATACATATTTTAATTCGCAGTGGAATATTTGTCATATTGGAAGAAATCCTATTCGTGTTTCTTGTCAAGCGAATGTACCCCGAGTAGAATAATAATTACAAATCCTTGAATGCTAGAAATGGCTTCTTGCATGAAATTTTAAACAGTGTTACACTGGAGTAGCAGGTCAAAGCCTAATTCACATTATTACATAGGGCATAAAAGATGGAACCAGGTATATAGCTTTTACTCTCATTAAAGTTGTGAAAATTACTCGTCTTTCTGTTACCCAAATAGACAGTGGTTCAATTTTCCTATGCGGTTACTGTGAAATGATGAAGGTGAACATTTCCAAAAGAAAAACTATCCTCAGCTCATCTGGAAATTTCGTTGCTGATAAAAAGCTTTTTTTTTCTCTTATTTTATATCATCCCCTTTATAAGCATAAAAAACACCGCAAAATCAATTCGGTCGTGTTGTAACAGTTACTACCAAACAGTAAGTTTAAAATATTAAACGTAATGAAATACTGATTTGTACAAATGATAATATACTTTATGCTTTAATTAATATCATTTATCAACATTAAATGCAGCGTTCCGTGAACATTGCTAATCATCCTGATAAAATTAATGGCAATTATATCAGATAGTTTCACTAGTTGCTTATACCAAAAGGGAACAAACGTCCCACAAACCTTTCATTACATGAGAACTGCATCGTTTAATTGAAGGTTTGCTGCAGGATTTGTTTCAAAGGGGAAGAGAGATTATATTCATTTATGATTTTAGATTGAATATCCCATATGAGAAATAGCAGCCTGGTCGGGGACTTGAATTTGTTTACCTATATCATAAAGAGTTCGTTATAGCATTTAATGAAATATCAATTATATGAACAACATTTAACACAATGGGGAACCGATTTTCTGTGATACATAACAACATGTTCAAAAAGCTTTTATATGATTTCATTTTTAATGCAAGGCTATTAATATGCTTTGTTTTACTAAAGGAAGGTCGTCTTGACGAATTGACAAATTATATGTATTTTCCAGGAACGATAATTAAAGCACTTAAGCTAGATCCCAACCAAAAAAAAAAATAAATAACTTAAAATAAGCTAAGCATATGATAATAATAATAATAATAATAATAATAATAATAATAATAATAATAATAATAATAATAATAATAATAATAATAATGAAAATAATTATCTTGAGCTTTTAACTCAGTACTTCACCATTCATCATCTTTCTATTTCACGCTTCAAGGTCCTCATCCAAGTAGATATGGGTCTTCCTACCCTGCCAGTGCTTTGTGGAGCCCAGCTGAACCTTTGGTGAACTAATCTTTCTTTGGGAGTGCAGAGATCATGCCCAATCATCTCTATCTACCCCTCATCATTATCTGCTCCACATATGGCAGTCAAGTAATCTCTCTTACAGTTTCATTTCTAAAACTGCCGTGCCATTTGACTCACAATATCCTTCTAAGGGCTTTGTTCTCAAATCTAATAAATCTGTTGGAGATTATTTAATATTCATTTCCATACAGTAACACTAATATCACTAATCTGATAAATAGTCTGTTTTTATATGTAATTTCAGATGGTATCATGTCTAAATTTTACCTAACCTAGCCATTGTCTGATTTCCTTTTTTCAATCTTTCACTCAACTCTAATGACCCTGTATTGGTGATTATAGTTTTCTAAATACTTAATTGATTCTACCTCATTATTTTTTTTTCTTCCAATGATATTTTATCTAATATTGCATACTCCCTTCCAATCATCTCTATCCTTCTTCTATTCATCTTTAGACCATATAATCTGGCAAAAGAGCATAGCAAATCCTATGGTGTTTTGCTAATAAGGACAGTATCATCAGCATACTCTAGGTTTGCTTATTTACTATCACCAATACAGTCAAATCGGGGATGTCATATATATATATATATATATATATATATATATATATATATATATATATATATATATATATATATATATATATATATATATAAATATATATATATATACTTATTATATATAACACACAAATACACACACACACACACACACATATATATATATATATATATATATATATATATATATATATATATATATATATATATATATATATATATATATATATATATATATATATATATTTATTTATATATTTATAAATATATATATATATATATATATATATATATATATATATATATATATATATATATATATATATATATATATATATATATATATATATATATATATATATATATATATACATATATATATATATATATATATATATATATATATATATATATATATATATATATATATATATATATATATATATATATGTATATATATATATATATATATATATATATATATATATATATATATATATATATATATATATATATTTATACATATATATATACATATACATTATATATATATATATATATATATATATATATATTTATATACATATACATATATATATATATACATATATATATTTATATATATCGTCGTCGTCGACGCCCACTCGTGTCCGAGTATTGGGTTCTGTCGTTAGCCATCAGCCTCCTATCTGTGGGGTGGGTGTTTATGCCTGATGTGGCTGTTAAGTCCTAGTCTGTGGTGGAAGAGTCGCGGACAGTGTTCACAAGGGAGGGAAGGTGGTGGGCGGGGCTGTTCTAATCGCTCTCTCCTTCTTCTCCTCCTAGCCTCCTCATTTTGTCTCCTCCTCTCCTCGAACTCCACGGTGCCATGGTGTACTGTACTCCTCCAGGTTTTCCTGTCCCTGGCTGTTTCTTCCCATGAGGAAGGATCGATGTCAGTTAGAGCCAGGGTGCGCTTTAGTTGATCTTTATAGCGCATTTTCGGGGCTCCTCGTGGTCTGGTGCCCTGGGTCAGTTCTCCGTTGAATATTTTCTTTGGGAGCCTAGATGGATCCATCCTATGCACGTGTCCTATCCAGCGGAGGCGGTGGTGGATGATGGTGGCCTCCACACTGGTCAGCGAGGCACGTTCTAAGACTTCAATGTTGGTGGTGTGGCTCTCCCAGGGGATTTTCAAGATCTGCCTCAGTTTCATTTGTTGGAAGCGTTCTAGGATTTTAATATCGTTTCTATATAGCGTCCATGTTTCACATGCATACAGGAGCGTGGAGAGGACTATTGCCCTGAACACCATTATTTTGGTGGTCATTGTCAGTGCGTGGTTGTTAAATATGCGGCAGTTGAGTCGGCCAAAGGCGGAGTGGGCTGCCCTGATCCTGTTCTCCACGTCCTTTTTGCTTGTGGGATCTGATGTTAGGATGCTCCCTAGGTAGGAGAACTGGTCCACCTGTTCTAACGGTTGGTCATTCACTGTGGTATTGAAGTTGGGGAGCATCAGTCCTGGTGGATGTTGGACGAGGGTCTTGGTTTTGTCTGAGTTGACTTGCATCCCAAAACGTTCGTAGGCAGAGTTGTATGCATCAGCTAACGACTGCAGGTCCTCTGCCGTCTGACCTGGGGTGGCATTGTCGTCAGCATACTGCAGTTCTCGCACTGCACACAAGGTGGTCTTGGTTCCGGCACGGAGTCTAGCGAGGTTGAAAGCGCCTCCATCCATGCGGAAACGTAGGTCGACTGAGGGTGTGTCTGGGGGAATCTCGTTGAGCATTGCTGCGGTGTATAGCGAGAAACACGTCGGGGCCAGAACACAGCCCTGCTTCAGGCCGCCGTTGATGGGGAATGGGTCTGAAAGAGAGTTCTGGTGGCAGACTCTCCCAACCATTCCGTCATGGAGGGCACGCACCAGCTTGACAAAATCGGGTGGGCAGCCATATCTTTTGAGGACAGCCCACATGGCAGGTCGAGGTACTTTGTCGAAGGCCTTTTTCAAATCCCAGAAGATGAACATTATGGGCTGTTGTTGTTCGAGGCTCTTCTCTTGTAGTTGTCGCATACAGAAGATCATGTCTATGGTCCCGCGGGAAGGTCGAAAGCAGCACTGGGACTCTGGCAGGACGTCTTCTGCGAGAATAAGGAGGCGGTCAAGGAGAATCCGAGCGAAAATCTTACTTGCGATGCTTAGTAGTGATATTCCCTGGTAGTTGTTACAGTTCTCCCTGTCTCCCTTCTTGAAGATGGTAACGATGTTTGCATCGCGGAAGTCACTGGGGGGGGTCTTGGTCTCCCATATTTTCAGTATAAGGAGCATCAAACGGTTCCTCAAGCCTGGGCCACCGTGAGTGAGGAGCTCCAACGGGATGTTGTCTGGCCCTGGGGCTTTGCCGGGCTTCATGCGCTGCAGGGCCTTGTTGAAGTCATGGATGGAGGGTGGTAGTGCCATCCAGTGACGGACGGGATGCTGCGGGGTCATTCGCAGGAGATCGTCTGGGGTGTCTGCTTGGTCATTGAGGAGGTTCTCAAAGTGAGACCTCCACCTGGTCAGGATGCCCTCGCTGTCGGTGATGGTCGTGGCCCCATCCTCGTCCTTCAGGCTGCCCACTGATGACCGTGTGGGACCGAATATTTCTTTTGTTGCTGCATAGAAGCTGCGCAGGTCACGTTGGTCAGCGAAACTCTGTATTTCTGCAGCTTTTCTTTGCCACCAGGTGTTCTGGGCTTCACGGATACCTCTTTGGCAACCAGCTTCAGCCACCTTGTGAGCACATTTGTTAGCTGCTGTTGGTTGGTTTTCCAAAGTCAGGCGTGCTTGTCGTTTGGTTTCAATGAGAAGAGAGATGGTAGCATCATTCTCATCAAACCAATCCTGCCGTTTCTTGGTGGTGTAGCCTAGAGTTTCCTCCGCGGCACGGGCCATGGCGTTTCTAAGGGTGGTCCAGTGGTGCTCGACAGTAGCCTGACCCACAGGGTCTGCGAGGTATTGTTCGCAGGCCTCCTTGTAGTTCTGTGCCACCTGTGGGTTGCGGAGCTTACTACAATTAAAGCGTTGGTGTGGTACGCTGTCAGGTGCCCTTCTGGGTGGTCGTAGGGTCGTCACAGAGAGTCGGGAGATGAGAAGTCTGTGGTCCGTCCAGCAGTCGTCCGCTCCGGGCATGGATCGGGTGATGCGGACGTCTCCTCGGTCTCTGGCTCTGGTCAGGACGTAGTCCAGGGTGTGCCAGTGTTTGGACCGTGGGTGTCTCCATGTGGTCTTTTGTCGCTTTGGTAACTGGAAGATGGTGTTGGTTACCACAAGTTGGTGTTCTGCACACAGACCCAGTAGGAGTTGGCCATTGGCGTTGCAATTTCCAATGCCATGGCGGCCGATGATTCCCTCCCACAGGCGATGGTCTTTGCCTACTCGGGCATTAAAGTCGCCAAGCACAACGAGCTTGTCATTGGCGGGGACTGCCTGGATTGTGCGGTCGAGCTGGGTGTAGAAGGCAGCTTTGTTATCATCGGTTGAGGTCATAGTCGGGGCGTAGACAGAGATCAGGGTGAGATGTCTGTCCCGCGTGATGGGGATGCGGACAGTCATCAGGCGCTCACTGATGGCCTTGGGAGCGAGGTTGTGCTGCTGCACTAGCTGGGAACGGATGGCGAAGCCGACACCGTGGATGCGAGGCTCCTCTAGGGCCTTGCCTTTCCAGAAGATGGTGTAGCCTGTTCCAGCTTCCCTGATGTTGCCCTCTTCGGGTAGTCTGGTCTCGCTAAGAGCCGCCACATCAACATTGAAGCGGGCTAGCTCCTTGCAGACGAGGGCTGTACGTCGTTCCGGGCGGTTGGTGTTCGTCACGTCTTGGAGGGTGCGGATGTTCCACGCACCTGAGGTTAATATTTTTTTCTTGTTATTTTGACCGCATTAGTGGGATGTCCGCCAGCCGCGGTGAGCTGACCAGACGGGTTTGCCGTGTCCGATGTTTACCCTACCTTTTCTAGGGGCCTCCCCATGTGGGGTGGGCTGCGGTGTCCTCAATAGGCCAGCCCAGTCACGGGTCCAGCTGCCGAACTCTGGTGTCACGGCACCGTCACCAGAGAGCGACTGAATCTTAGACTCGCCGCCTGAGTGCAGTCGTGGGCTAAGGGCTTCCAGCTATCCAGGCCTGCCCCCTTCACCCACGGTGCTGTCGCCTCAGGACTTGCTGGTGGTGATGATGATGATGATGGTGAGAAAGAGATGAAGAAGGGTGGAGGAAACGACAGAATGCCAGTAGCTAGGTATATTGTTTTGGGTGGTCGTGGCTTTGCAACGGCCACGCACACACACTTGGCCCACATCATTTTCACAGCGGCTCAAGACATATGAGACAGGCGGCTTCTCCGATGTTGGTTGCATCGGGCTGCCGGGTTCTTGTTATGTCAAGGCCCGCCTTGTTGCCTGCCCGACAGGCATTGCCCTCTTCCGCCGGCGCTGGGAAGCTCCGCCGTTGGGGTCTTGTTTGGTTTGATTTTGGAGTTTTCCTTCTCCTAGCCTTTGCCTATCTTAAAATAAAGGAGAAGGCCTATAGGGGTCCAGTCTTGGTCTGGTCTCTCAGAACTGGCCTTAGTGGTATGGTTGAGCTTGCCAGGATGGATAAACTACCCCACCGCCATTGCCCAGCCCATCATTGGGACACTCAAGCCCCTCTACTGCAGCAAAGTGCTGGACCATCAGAGGGGATTTATATATATATATATATATATATATATATATATATATATATATATATATATATATATATATATATATATATATATATATATATATATATATATATATATATATATATACATACATATATATATATATATATGTATATATATTTATATATATATTATATATATATATATATATATATATATATATATATATATATATATATATATATATATATATGTATATATATATATATATATATATATATATATATATATATATATATATATATATATATATATATATATATATATATATAAATAGATAGATAGATAGATAGATTGATAGATAGATACACATAATTGGAGTTTTTTGAATTTCATGGAAGAGTATAAAATACGACAATAGTAGCATGTGGAACGTTACAAAAAAAAATAATAAATAAATAAATTAATAGACTGCCAAACCCATTTCCCAAAAGTATTCATATCAGGGTTGTTTTATGTCCAGTATTTTAGACAAATACCGTTCTTCTTACCCAACTGTGTCACTTACCTTCATAAATTTCAGAGACACCCTTCCTATCTACTCTCTCAAGTCCTATCACTCTACTTCCATCATGTTTCTGATTTGGTGATAACAAAGTAACTTGGTAAAGTTGATGAAACTCCTTGACAGTAAGTTTGGCCATAAAATAGAAAGAGCCAGTGAAGATTTCATGTTCTGGTGATAATTAAACAGTAAATCTGATGTCTTCTGAGGTATTAATACGGCCTTTGGGTGCGTTTAACACCGATGGAAAAAGGCCATTATAATTCGACACGGCACCTTTAGTGTCAGGGTTGAGCACCTTTTCTCATTTGGCAATTTCCTTGATTTCATGATATATGAAAAGGAAACTGGATAATTATGAATGACAGGAACAATATTCCGTATATAATCAATATTTAGTGAAATGGTAATTTTTGATAAAGAGAATGATCGGTTCTTGTGATTTATGGTTTCAAATTACTGAAAACGGAACCTATTATAAGAAAATTGATGTGGGATAATAAATAAACTTATATGAAATACCAGATTTAGTCAGTGAAGATTATTTTCATTGATTTTGTTTGAAAAAAAAAAACATCCATTATGCTCTGATATCTGTCTTCGTAAAAAAGAAAAGAAAAGAAAAGAAAAAACAAAACATTTTGCTAGAAAGTCTGTTCTGCAATGATGATATGTTCATGGAATGTATTCGAAGAAGTTTTCTATTTCCCTACACCCCTCTCATTGATTGCGCAATCGTTTCTACTGAATGAAGAAAAATCCATCATTAACCTGGGGCTATCTTCATCTCTTATATAATCTGTTTTTTTTCTCTATTCCATTAACATCTGATTTTAAATGTTTCACATGTGTTATGCAGTTTAAATTAAATTTGATATTGAAATATTATGGTATTATCAATCTGGCATAAAATGAGCTATTTGTTCATAGAATATTTTTTTTTTCAATAGTATATATGATTCATTATTTCTGAATTTGAAATATTTTCATCAGTAAGAAAAGCTCATACGACTCCCTCGTAAGTAATTTGTACTAGAATTGTCTGATCCATCCTTTCACCAAAAATTTTGAACTTTCTCTTACGATCTTCATTTGAAAGCTATTTTTAATTTTATGAAAGAGAATTGTTTATTATTGCATTCATAGACAGTCATAATTTCTTTTTTTTTCAGGCACCCTGCTACTTTTCCAATTGCATATATGATATGGCTCATGTATTTTACTTTACTGCCATCAACCTCTATATACGTACTACCCGTTTCAAATATTGCAATCCACATGGAAAATCTGTAAAAAAAAATTCTTATTTTTCGAAAATTTTCTAAATACTGTTAATGATTTTACAGTACCTTTCTAATATATGTGTGTTTATGTGTGCATGAATACATGGAAGCTCTTTATTTGCTTAAACGACGTCGGGTACTGGATCATTATCGTTTCTGTTTCTTATAAATGGTCAAGTTATTGTACATACTACTTTTTATTGATATCAATATTTACTGTCAAAATAAGTGATTTTTTTTTCACAAGCTTTATTTTGATTTTTAATTCTTGTATCTTGTAGCATCAAAATATCAGAATATTTATTTCCACGGTCACCCTCTTATAATATCCCCTTTTATTTGTAATTATAGCTCTAGGGCAAGTTTATATCACATAATTTGTCCTTTCTGATGAATTGGTTACGAGGTCTTTGTGCGTATTGTTTATTGTAAAATAAGTCCATGCATTTGAATTACTCTCTAATAGTCTTTTAATGAGGTTTAGTGTGAAGAGGGTCCTCTTATCTATTCCATCTCTTTAGAAAATGAATGGCACAATAGCTCCCTAGTTTTATGACAAAATCATTGCAAGCAAGGCAGATATTATTCTAGGAAATATATCCTTTCATTATTTTCTAGACGGGAAAAAGTGTTTATATCTTTTTTTTTAATATAACTATTTCTTACGCTTCAGTAATTTTCAGGCTTATGTTATGACAAAAATACCAAAGGTAGAGTATAAGGATTTTTCAAGTGAAAAGCCTTCAAAAATTTTCTCCCGTAAATAATTTTGCAATAATTTTGTGTTAGTGCTTTGCTGACGAAAGAGCTAAAAAAAAAAAATTAAATTTGTATCATTATCTTTTTATTATATCTTCAATATAATTTTATTAACAGCTGCTTTTAATCAGATTATATTATATGCATCTGTAGGCCGACCTTCTTTTGTATGTTATCATTTTTCGATTTTTAATAGTATATGCTTTTTTTGGATGAAAAGGCAAAAATAAAGAACATTATCATTGTTATCCTGGTTATAGAATGGATTTTGAGTGAAGCGGAAAATCTATTTTTGGGTGAGGTAGCTATGTCGTCCTGATGGAAGTTCCTCATAGGTAGCTTTCTAGGGTATATTTGACTACAGTGATATTCCCAGAGAATTTTACCTTAAGGTATCCAGAATTCTAACTCCTGGAGCGAATATCCCTTAATAATCTCACAGGAATAATGCAAAATATCAGAGGACGTATTCTTGACACGTCACATAGCTATCTTCACCCCGAACAGTATTAACGCTTCGAAGGGTTACAGTGACAAGAATCTGAAACGAGAATGAAAAGAGAGCCGCTCATAAGGCATCTCTCCTATTCCGTTTCCAGTGTGTATCTGATGAAGGCGATAGCGCCCTCTTTATTCCTTGTAGCGATATACGAGGTGCTACAGATACTGTACTATAGGGAGGGGTTAATAAGCCCTTTTATAATAAAAGGAAAGGCGTGTCCATCAGGACGACATGGCTACCTCACCCAAAAATAGATTTTTCGCTTCGCTCAAAATCCGTTTTTTGGGCTCAGGCCATGTCGTCCTGATGGAAGTTTACAAGAACATTACTGTATCTGTGGAATCTTAATCGGTGCTGTACTCTCAAGAAAGTATTTTCCTGGTCCGTCTAGACCTAGAGACCTATGATGTTACCATCATACATCATTTCATCAAAGCATGAACTATGTTAATGCTTCCTGCCCCCTACAGGGAAGAGTCGTATTAGACTCTGGAAAAAGTCTCTAGGAGTACATAATAACTATGGATGACAAAATGTCAAGCTTGTATAGTGTTCTCGCCCTATACAATATAAAGCAAAGTTTGTATAAGAGTCACCAATGTCAGTATGAATTTGTGACACCTTCCCCAATGTGACTACTCTTATTAACTATTGGATAATGGTTGTATCCGCATAGGAATAAATTTTGCCTCTTTGCCACTATCCCGTTAGGGTACCACGTCAACCCTTCCAAGGAAGGGTTAGAGTGAGTGGACTTTTGCTTGAATCAGGGAACAGTCTTGAAAGACATACCATGATAAAAATATCCATATTTTAATCTTAATGCTCAGTACCTTTCTAATAAAATGAGTGTGGGCGAATAAAACGCACGGTTCACTATGAACTAGTTTATTGAAATTTAATAAACGTACATATCAGATCAACATTTATAAAATTTATAAAATGTGGATGATATGCGTTAAAGCATAAAGAAAAACAGTCTACAGAAAATATTGTTCCGTCTACTAGGAAGCAGATTTGCCACTTCAATTGAATTATTAATAATAATGATATAGTCTATATACTGTTTATTTACACTAGCGTAAGAAACGCTTGGCACAAGTGTCCGTATTATGCTATAGTTCACCGACGTCAATGGAACAGTTCGTAAGGACACTTTCGTGGCCTATCGCTCAGAGTGTAGTAACATACAGTGACTACACACGCACCCTCTTAATTAATCGTCCCAACTTAATTACACTGTTCCTCGCAGATTTAAAACAGAAGGTTAAAGAATTCTACCTGCTGCTACCACAGACCTCTTAAGTTGCTCTACTTGCTTTCCATAGTGCATAAAGAACACCTTTAATGATTTCCAGCAGGTGTACAAACAAGGATGTTCAAAGTCCATATAATTAAAATAATTTTATGGAGGAGGCAACTTCCCTCGGATCATGACTAACGGGTGTACTGTCTGGATCCGTTCCGCGAATAACACGGGTGATTTTCGCCCTTACTTATAGATAACTTTGAACCCAGGGTTTCTCTTCTGAACAGCAGTACTCCCATAAAGTGTGAAGTTCTATTAAGATAGACCTGGATATAGAGATGCATCTTCTTTCAGAGGGCACATTCTCTAGGGACCCCACCTGTTGGTGGGTAGCTTGTTCCTGGTAAGAAACGTTGGGTTTGGAAATAGATTCAGTTCTCCCTCCAAGAACTGGACGTGGCCTTCCTCTCTAGAGAGAGCCACTATTTCACTAACTCGGGCCCCCAAAGCGAGTACAGAAATATGACTTAAATTCAAAACCTTCTAAGTTCATTCCTCATTGTTCATTATTTATACACAATGAAGGATCATATCTAATGACCATGCAAAGGGTCTTTGGAGGCGCTGAAGGGCTAAGCCCAGCATGGGCATTTGTAGTTTATTAAAAACGTCGTTAGAAAGGTCGACTTGTAAGGCATATGGTATCTGACTTGTCAAGACAGGCTTGACCAATAGAATTGTGTTGGCTGCTAAACCTTGCTCATGAAGGTGAATGAAGAATGATAAATAGGAATCTGTTGGGATTTCTTTTGGTTTCTTCGCCTTGACAAAGGATAGCTATTTCTTCCCTGAAGCCTCATAATGTCTTTTGGTTTCCTCCAGAAGTCTAAACTGACTTTTAACACCGAATCTTTTTCTCATCGCTAAGGAGAAAAAATCATGAGAAGTAGGTTCCGTGTTTTCTGTGATAGAGCGAAGACAGTCGACTTTTGTACCCTCTGAGACAGGGATGGATCGGGTAGCGGTACGAATTTTAGTCGTAGTTCCAATGCCAGAGGGCACCACATGCTATTTGGCCACTTGTAGGCCACTATTGCTGCTTTCCCTTTGAATGATCTCAGCTTATCAAGAACCTTTAAAAGGAGGATGTGCAACGGAACAGATAAATATTGGACCATCTGCTCCAGTCTAGGGACATAGTGTCCACTGCCTCCACTAGCGGATCCTCTATGGGGACACATAACAATCTATTTTCTTGTTGTCTTTCATCGCATAGAGGTCTATCTGCAGCTACGGGACTTGGCTCGAGATGAAGGAGAACGATCCTGCGTCAAAGGACCATTCTGACTCTATAGGTGTAAACCTGGATAGAGCGTCCGCTGTCACATTGCGGAACCCTTGAATGTGAACTGCTGACAGGTGCCATTTCTTCCATTCCGCCAAACGGAATATGGCCAACATCACTTGGTTGATTTGAGGTGACCTCGACCCTTGTCGATTCAGGCATCTCACTACCACCTCGCTGTCTAGAACAAGTCTTATGTGGGTCGAGTGGCGATGAGATACTTTCTTTAGTGTCAGAAGAACTGCCATGACTTCTAGAAAGTTAATGTGAAATGACTTGAAAAGATTGGACCAAGCTCCTTGGACTCTTTTCTGATGAGAGTGACCTCCCCAGCCTTCCTTTGGGGCATCTGTGTGGATAGTTACTGACGGGGGAGGAGGTTGAAGAAGTATTGAACTCTTCAACTGCTTGGCATTGGACCACGGCTTGAGAAGCGTTTGCAGTGAAGTCGGTAGAGGTCTTATTAGATCTCTTCGTGCGTTTGATGCATGCTTTAGCTGTGCTCTTAGCACTGGATCTGTTATCGAAGCAAACTGTAGAGAGCTCAGCACTCTCTCCTGTTCGCGTCTTGATATCCGATTGGATTTCAATAGTCTCTTGACAGATCCTGCTATTTCTTTCCCAGGAATGGAAAATCGATGTGACTCCAAATTCCAGTGGATTCCCAACCACTAAAATTTTTGAGCTGGAGAAGGTCGAGACTTTTTTATGTTGATCTTGAATCCCAGATGTTCCAGGAGCTGGATCACTATCTTAGAAGCTTGCATGCATTCTGTCCTGGATGCTGCCCACACCAGCCAGTCGTCCAAGTAGGCTACTACTTGGACCCCCTTTAGGCGTAATTGATGGACGGCTGCGTTTACAAGCTTCATGAAAATCCTTGGGGCTATGTTTAGCCCGAAAGGCATGGCTCTGAAGGCGTAAAGGTTTCTATGTAACTTGAAGCCTAGGTAGGAGGAGATGTGACGATTAATTGGAACGTGCTAATAAGCGTCAGACAAGTCTATAGAGAGAGTATATGCTCTTTTGGGCAGTAGGGTCCTTATGTATTGAAGTGTGAGCATTCTGAACTTGTAGTTCACTTTGAACTTGTTGAGTGGTGACAAGTCTAGAATATCTCTGAGTTTTTCTGAGTCCTTTTTTGGAACACAAAACAGCCTTCCTTGGAATTTTATGGACTCAAATTTCCGGATTACTCTCTTGTCTCAGAGTTCTCGGACATATTCTTCCAGAACGGGGGATGAGTGTTGGAAGAATTGAGGAAATTGAGGTGGAGAACTGGTCCAGCTCCAACCTAGTTCATTTTTAATTAGGCTGTGGGCCCAGGGATCGAAGGTCCAGCGATCCCTAAATAACTGTAGTCTCCCTCCTACTGGAAGTATCTTACTTCTGCTGTTGTGGACCTGAGGCTTTGCCTCCTTGACCCCGTCCTCCCCTGTATCCCTTTCCTCTTGAAGGGCGTCTAGAAGAACCTCTGGCTGTTCCTCTAGCTCTCGAATGAAAGGAAGAAGTCTGCCTTTCGTAGGCTGGGTTAAAACCTGGCAACTGTGTCGCCACTTGTTGAGGTACCAGCTGGTACGTGGTTGGAGGCTGTGCCACTATCTGAGGCACCGCGGTCACAGGAAGTTGTTGTTGATGTTGCTGTCGGTAGGGTTTAGCCGGCCGAGAGGATGGGCTGGGGCTTTTTGTCTTCCTCTTGGGTTGGGGACCCTCATCCGGAGATGACTTTCTCTTAAGATCCAAGCCCCACTTTTTGAGAAGGTTCCTATTCTCTATGGCGATCTCGTCTACTACCTCTTTAACCACTTCATTGGGAAAGAGGTCTTTACCCCAAATACGAGAGGAGACCAGTTTCCTCGGTTCGTGCCTCACCGCAGCCGAGGCAAACACGAACTCTCTACAGGCTTTCCTAGCTTTAATAAAGCTATAGAGATCCTTTGTAACTGTGGCCAGATGAATTTTGGCCACAACCATGAACATGTCCTGGTTCTTGGGGTCACTTGCCATCGTTTCTAGTGTCGTTTGCAACGACATCGATGACGCAAGTCTTTCTTTTGTCTCATGCTCTCTACGCAAGAGAACCTTCGATAGTTTTGGAAGTGCCTCACCGAACTGGCGTTCAGCAATATCAGCTTCCAGCTTCCCGACTGAGAAGGTAAGGTATACGTCCTTCTAGTCTTCTTGGTCCAAGGGCAAGGTCAGAGATAACGGCTTGCACTCCTCCAAGGAGGGGCATGGTTTCCCTGCCTCCCCCGCCTTTAAGGCTGCCTTATATCCCTTTTCCAAGAAGGGAAATGCTGTGGTAGGAGAGGCCACAAAGGAGGGAAGCTTCTTACTCAATGCGGGCACCTTTGAGTTAGTGAAGACCCTCTTTTTCATCGAGCTCGCTAGTAACGTCTGAGCTTTACTATGGTAAAAAACTATGACCTCCTTCGGCTCTGTCTCCCCCTTTGAGGCTGGCTCATTCCTAAGACGGACATAGCAGTCCGGATAAAAATCTTTGATGGGCCAAAATTCCATTTCTTCCAGGGGAATTGCTCCTAACTTTTCTGAGATCACGATCTCGCCGGTTGTCAATGGCATGTGTTCGGCCTACCTCCAAGGATTGGTGTCCGAGCACAAAGGAAGATCCTTCACGCTGAGCCGCTTCTGGGGCCCACGTGATGGTGCAAGTCTATGTATCTACAGTTCCATTGCAGCTTCATTCTCATCATTCTTCCTTTGAATTTGTTGGATCATCTCAACAATGAAAGAAAGAGTCCTTCCCAGTTCATCTGGGATAGCTGACGATGTAGAAGGAACAGGTTCTGAGTCCGGAACCGATGTAACCGAGACTTCGTCGATTTCTTCCTCTTCTACTTGAGGAGCCTGGAACAGTTCCTCCTCATGACCTTCTCCTAGAAGGTCCTTCTCAGTAGAATCCGACACCTCCGACATCCTATCGTCCAATTGGATGTCTTGAAGGGCGGCTGAGACTTCAGAATCTACCGGATTCTGGGCAGTTGGTATCTCCACCTGATGCTGGGGGATGATTGCATCAGCCGATGCTTTAGGGAAAAGGGAGGCCCTATTCTTCTCATTTGGAAGGTAGGGGCCTGAGGTGTTTTTCTGAAAACCCCTCACCCAGGATCGTAACATTTCCCTGGCAGCATCCCTTGACTCCGTCGATTTAGGGTCGTCAAAAGCCTCGGTAATCAGGTTAGAACAAACTCTACAAACCTGGGGGTCCCAATAGTGGAGATCACTTCTGGAGGCTGCGCATAGTGCGTGCCTTCTGCAAAGTTCTTACCGCGGACATTACAGAACACACTCCCGCACTTCGGATGGTCCTCCTGTAAAGAGAAGAAAATTCCATGAGTATCAAGTGAAGGCTTTCACTTATATTGAAACATTTAGCATTTATAGAAAAGCCATAAAAGAAAGAAGGAAAGACACATACTTGTATTTCCTGTCTAGTCAATTGCTGAAACCTCCCGATATAGTAAAACTAACGTTAATTCTATTCTAGAATACCTTATGTAATTTCATAAATGGAAATTTATGGTGTAGTTCACACCTTGAGATAAAGTTTTAATTTACGGGATAGATAGAATACAGAAAGAACTTACTTTCTATATATTGTACGGTCTCAACAGAAGGCTGTACAAGATAACATTAAGTATGATGAAGAACTTTAGTGTTATCACAAGCTCTGTACAGCAGTTTCTGCTAATGCAGTGTGTACTACACTAAAAATATAGCAACTACTGTACATCGCATGCTGTTGTGCCAGCTAGCACGTTCCGGTATGTGCCGGCGTGCGCCTGAACGTGCCGGCCGGCATTTAACCCTGTATAGTTCAAAGATATACTATCTTTAACTAATAGTCGGCAGCCCGCTGATTCGCGACTGTGTGCCGGCCGGCAATCATTGCCAGCCGACAGCTGAAAACACTAATACCCAACTGCCGGCCGCTTATCGTAGTGGCCAACAGATTCGGGTTCTGTTCTCACTGCCGGCAGGCAAAGGTAATAATACCCATGCCCACCGACAGTAGCCAAGAACCAGAGAACCTCCACCTGCCCAGCTGTCGGCTGTTAAGCCGGCAGCCGGGTTAGGGGTGCAACACAATAGTCAGAGAAACAGTATAGATGTAAGGTTATAAGGCGGCAATGCCCTACGACCTTCCATCCAGAAAGAGTGAACTTATGGAAGGGGGGAATGTAGCATTCGGGTTTCCAAAGAATCCATAGCCTGCCGGGCTCTACCGGCAGACATGGAAGGGAGACCAAGGGAGGTCTGGGGTTCACTCTGCAAAGAACAAAGGGTCTCTGCCAGCCGACACGTAATGCCAGCCATTAGAGAGCTGAGCCGGTCCTCCATCCTAACCTACACTAGGTACGGAAGTAGGACTGTGGCCAAAAGAAAATAAAAGA
>NC_090726.1:168545061-168552561 GCF_036898095.1 Palaemon carinicauda
GTGCACATGCCTGGGATAGGTGTGGAAAACGTTAAAGCCAAATTTTGAATTCAATAAATACCAACTGACTATAGGGATTTGACTTTTCACAATGGTGATATAATAAGGTTTAGAGAAATTATTAGTTTATTCTCAACTAATTTGTATTATTGCTCTGACTATTAATAGAAAGAACTCCGTATTTTTTTTTTCAAAGGAAAGCAAATAAAGATCAATTTAATTAGAAACAAATCACTGTGTCTTACCAAAGAAATTTATATTATCAGGCTCAGTCATATGAATAATCTAATATATCCATTAAAAACAATCATATCATATAACTGAAAATAAACTCCTCTTTGCTAAAAAAGTGTTTGTTTCACAGTCATTAACAGAGACAAAGGGAATCATTTATAACAACGAGTAAATGTCAATATCTTGGTCACATAAAAATTATCCTCCCAAGAACAGTGCTTTTACTTCTTTCCCTAAATATGTTTCTTCGAGAAACCAGAGCATCAAAAAAGGCGTATAGGAAGTAAATTAATTTCCCTGTAGCAATTCTATTTCTTATTTTCGTAGATTACTGAGTGATAAAATCCTAGTCAGATGGGTAGATTCTTTTTATTTTCTTCTCTGCGAGTGAATAGAAAAAAATGTGTTGTAATAAAGGTACAATGATTTTGGTAAGGTTAATAGAAAAAATCAACTTACACTTGGAATTTTACACTCATTGTCACTTCAGATTAGTAAATTTTCGGTCACATTAATACAAGCTATACAGTACTCATCCCTATCGAATTTTTTTTTTTAGAATATCATGTTTGATCTCCAAAATAACCAGGATCAAAATGGTCATAGGTTTGTTGCCCTTTTTCTACTTTAAATAAATATACAGAAGACCTTTTATGATACCTAAGGCACTAACCTCCCATCCCCTCCACAAAAAAAAGTAAAATAAAATAAATAAAAAAAATAAAAAACAATGTGTTGCCCTTATTACTGAGAGAAAAAATATTTGTTTTATGCATTTGAATATCCGGGAAACTTTCGAGACAGCAGATGATTTAATCGTTTTATCATCAATCGTTTCTTGATATTCCTCATGTTAATAATATTCCTGACAATTAAAATAAAAATTGTATTTCCTATTCAGCCCCATTTGCACTTCATAAAAAAGGACCATATATCCAATACTTTTACGAATAAGGATAGCCTTGTATTTTAATATGTATGCGTAATTTGATATTCACTGGTTCTCTTTTATACATTTTTAGTATTTTTTTTTATCATGTTTTGGTATTTTACTTTAGGATGCATGTCAATAAGTGGTTTTCTAATATTTACTCTTCCACTTCAGACAAGAGTCCCTTTGGAACACATTCGAGGTGTTATAAGTTAAATATTTAATTATCATTACTCACAGGAAAATCATTTGCATATTATAGCTTAAGTCTTCTAAACAGAAACCTCCTCCCAAAAATTAGATATGTCTTTAAGGAAAGGTAATAAAAGTAAAGCACCGATGATAAACTGTTTGAATCGCTTATTCTGATTACATTTTCAATCACAGTTATCCATTCATAAATATGACCTTACTTAGTATGTTTGACTTTCAACTTGTACTAAAACTTTACATTTTTAGAGATAAAACATAATGAGGAATAGTATTCCAAAATCATGTTATATATTTAAGAAAAAAATATCAATTTCATATGAAAAAAAAAAATTATCAAAAAATATTACAGAAGATAATATACATATGTTTTCACGTAGCATCATTCATATCTGGAAGCACAGGAATTCTTGTTTAACTTTTGTTTTATGAAATCGGTAAACTGTTTATTAACTCTTAAGTGGTCTAACAATATGGTCATTTTCATTCATCAACCTAATTAGAATACAAATAGATATGTTTCCCTCAACTAATTCGAAGCTGACAAAGATGATAGTATGTAAGAGAAGATCGGCAACATATGAAAACTAGTCAAAGTTTGTGCAGTAATGTTAAGGCCACTTGAGTCTTCATAACATGTTTATATCGTGTAATATACCTCACTTTATTTACTAACGGAAACAAAGGAGTGTAGCCAATATTAACACCATAGTATACTCGTGAATTCAATAATGAATAAATTATGATAAAGGTTGAGTGAGCAGGAATGAATTAGCGGAAGCACTTTATTAAATGTGGAAATATTGATCTTCAGGAGCAACTTTAGCAGCTGACATAAGTCATAACAATAAAAATCAAAGAACAACAAAAGGAAATTAATTATCTTCGTAATATTTTCGTGCTGAAATCAGTGATTACTGGTATAATTTTTGGAAATAACTCTTCTGATTGTTATCTTCTTCGAATATTTTTTTTAGCTTGCTTTTTATTTTATACGATTTACGTTGAACGCTATTTTATTTTAGAGGAGAAAATGTAGTTTTCAAAACTGGAGAGGATTGAATTTAAGAGAGATAAAATTTTAAGTGGTTTATTTCCTGGAAAATTCAAATTAGACTCCCGAAGGATAAGAATTTCGTATAGAAATTCACATTATATATTGGTTAGAAAACATTAGATATAACCAATGAAAATAAATCACTTTAAAATTCTGTTTTTTACTGTCATTATTATTATTATTATTATTATTATTATTATTATTATTATTATTATTATTATTATTATTATTATTATTATTATTATTATTATTATTACTATTATTATTATTATTATTATTATTATTATTATTATTAATAATAAGCTATTTGTAGTGCTTTGCGTAAACGAAACTCTTTTTTGACATCAGTATTAAATTTTAACCTGTGGCAAAACTATATAAATCTAGTAAGATGAATTGAACAATTTAGTAATTATGTATGAATACCTCTTTCCATCGGTCCATGTATTATACTTCATAACTAAATTATGGGTTATTGCGTCCATACCCAATCAATCTTTCAATGCTCCCTTCCAGTTAACATGCCTGAACATATTGCTTCTACATCCAATAATCTGCAATGCTGCTCTACACAGATATAAACTGCATTTATACAAAATTCTCTGTTAATATACAGTAGCTATATTCCACAAAATACACAAAAATTATGAAAAAAGACTAACCAAAGCTTTTCCTCGATCTGAGTACAACAGAACATCTTATGCATTAATGAACAACATAAGGGACTATTTATCGTCCTATTTATAAGTTGGTTCTTTACGCATTGGTATCTTCCAGATGGAATATAAATATAAATTTGCAAAAATTGAAAGGTATGAAGTAGATATGTATAAGGAGAAATCTTTGGACTCTGATAGAGGGCTAGTCATACTGATCGTGTAATTATAACTCGTTAAACATCTAAAATAAACCGAATGAAAAACCCTTTCATTTAGGCAATGGAATTTACCAGATATACAGTATGATAGGTATAGATAAGGTGAAATCTTTAGTCTCTTTATCGGAAAGAGGGTCTCCAACGCTTATCCTGTTTTCACACCTATCGTTAAATATCTAAAGTAACTTTAATGAAAATTATGAGAAAAGAAGATTTTTCAAGATATCGTGTTTGTGTGTGTGTGCGTGGGTGAGTGTGTGTGTGTGTGTGTGTGTGTGTGTGTGTGTGTGTGTGTATGTAGGCAGGCATACAAATCTATAACTTGCCTTTACTCTTTTACAATAATTTACTTAAATGACTATACAGATTTTGTTTTATAATTGTCTATTTTCTATATTTGGGCAAATGTGCGCAGTTATCCTCACCATGAAACATTTATCAGCCATTGTGCTTGATTACATTTTGGCATGAAAATTCAAATTTCCTAATTCAAAGCAACGTTTAGTAAAGAGAATAAAAATCTATTAAAGAATCAATACAACCTCTATTGCAAATATATTTGGTTAGTAAAATATTATTCCTATATCTTTTGTCTTTTAACTGTTTTACCTTCCATGTTCGAGTCAAGATAAGTATTATTAAGTAGGGAACCTTGCACTTTTGAGTTTTTTTTTTTAAGATTTAAGAGCTCAGCAAGATAAGACATGAAATTACTGAGATTAGGTCGTATATCAATCTGTTCTACAGTTCAGAATTGTGTGGAAACCATTTTATTAAGATCAAAATACTTTGCATTATATTTCGTTTGAAAAGAACTACAACTTAATATTAGGTTTTAGTATTACTTAAGTACTATTGTATCGTATAATGGTAACAGATTCTTACGATAATGATGATGATGATATAAGGTATATATATATATATATATAATATATATATATATATATATATATATATATATATATATATATATATATATATATATATATATATATATATATAATACAATATTTGTTATAATCAGGTTTTAACTTTACAATTATCTATTTATTAGGAATGACTGTACCATAGTGGAAATTTGGGATCATTATAAGGAAATACTACTTATCATCTACATGTTGGATACCTAATATATTTATACTTGAAATGCACGCTTTTATGTGTATGACATTTGATTTCGAAAATAGGCCTTATTATATTACAAATTATGAAATTATAGATTCAGCTAACATAATCTGTTTTTATTTATTACAGGTCGATATAGTATTAGTCAGGGACGCCCATACTATGTTGGTTTGCTGTGTGCGATCAGATGAATATCTGCGACCATCACCATTCCGCAATGCCAAGCGTGGTGATGAAATCTGGCCAAATCTCAGACAATAATTGATATGTTCTCTGGGCTCTGTCCGGCATTGGACCAGAAATGGCTGTATTTGCTGTTGCTGATGGATCGTATATATATATATATATATATATATATATATATATATATATATATATATATATATATATATATATATATATATATATATATATATATATGTATGTATTTATATATATTTATATATACATAATATATATATATATATATATATATATATATATATACACACTTATATATATATGTATATATATATATATATATATATATATATATATATATATACACATACATACATATATATATATATATATATATATATATATATATATATATATATATATATATATATATATATATATTAAATCATAAGTATAATATAAGAACTAACAACAGAAGTAATGTCATTTGTGTACATAATAATCTATATAGTTATCCCGTAAATTAGCAACATTCACAAATTTTGTTAAAAATACTGATTTGATAAAGAGGAATTTTATGTGATCTCAATAATCTAGTCCCATCCATAACTTTTAACGTCAAAAAGAAGACAATGGTGTTATTTCATTTTTAGACGTGACAGTCATAAGGTCAACTATGAACTCTAATTTTAAATTCAAGATATACAGAAAACCCACAAGTAACAATCTTATAATAGATAACTATTCATGTCATAAATCAGACGTTAAGCTGTCTGCATTAAGGTCTATGTTCCCAAGAGCCCTCAATATTTGCAGTCCCCAATATATTGTGTAATATAAGAACTCACAACAGAAGTAAGGCCATTTGTGTACATAATAATGTATGTAGTTATCCAGTAAATAGGCAACATTCAAAAATTTTGTTGAATCATGCTAATTTTATAGAGAGAATATATATATATATATATATATATATATATATATATATATATATATATATATATATATATATATATATATATATATATATATATATGTCCTAATTCATCTATGTAGATGTCTTGTACGACATGGTAAATGGACTCAATATTCATGAGCATACCACAGGAACCTATGTCTCGGCTTATTATTGCAAAGATTGCATTGAGGCAGCGTGTATATTTTATAGTAGGAATAGGAATTTTAATTTATCTGCAGGGGGGCTTGTTTTGTTTACTTGTGCTTGTCAAAAGTTTCCCTACTTGTTTTCATGTTAATTTGTAATTTCAACTTTTACTAGTTTATCCCCATGTTAAGTGACTTTTGCCTGTCTGGTAGTAATAGTATATTAATTATTTTTTTTTTATGACTTGAAGCCTTCCCTGTGTGTACAAACGCTTGTATTATTTCTTTACATAATAAACGCTCCAGGAAGAGGTCCATTGGCGGGCGAAACTGTCGAGCATTTCTACATATACACTTCTTTCAATTTTTCTTAAGTAGACTACCATATACTGAGTTATCTTCATGCTAAGGAAGATTACATTTGTGATATATATATATATAATATATATATATATATATATATATATATATATATATATATATATATATATATATATATGTGTGTGTGTGTGTGTGTGTGTGTGGCTGTAGCTGTGTGTGTGCTTGTGTATGTGTCTGTATTTCTGCAATAGTGTGTATGTTTGTAAGTGTGTGTGCGTGTGTGTATGTATGTGTATATTTCTAACTTCCCTAGCCTCTGGGTTAGACATAAATCATCCAACTGATCAACATGTACACAAATAAGCTGTATACTATGTTTAAAAAATCAATTGTCGACCGAAAGAGAGAGAGAGAGAGAGAGAGAGAGAGAGAGAGAGAGAGAGAGAGAGAGAGAGAGAGAGAGAGAGAGAGAGAGAGAGAGAGAGAGAGCAGTTTGTCACTAATATCACTGATATAAGTTTATATTTAAACATAAGGTAGCACGGTAACCTTAAATGGATGAAGTCTTCATATATAAATTTTTTTTTATCTAACATAAAGATTAAAAAAAAAGACAAAAATGGGATTCCGACAGTTGGGCCATAATCATCCTCTACGGTTATTGACGCAAAGATCCTCGATTAGATTTCGCCAATCGTCTCCGTCTTGAGGTTTTAAATCAATACCTCTCTATAGATCATGTCCCACTTCACGCTTCATGGTCATCAGCCATTTAGACCTGGGTCTTCCAGCTCTTCTATTTCATTGTTGGGCCCAGTTGAAAATGTAGTGAGCTAATCTATCTTGGGGAGTGCTAAAAGCATGTCGGAACCATCTCCATTCACTCCTCACATTGATCTCATCCACATACCGTACTCGAAAATTTTTTCTTATAATTGTGTTTCTAATCATATCCTACTATCCAACTCCCAATATTCTTCTGAAAGTTTTTTTTATATTTACAAATCTGTTTGATATTGTTTCATCACCAAACCAAGACTCACGTTGATACAGTAACTGAAATATAGCCAGATTTTATATGTAATTTAAGGCGATTAAACTCAAATTCTAAAGATCCTGTATTAGTGATCATAGTTCTTGAATATTTGAATGATTCCACCTCATAAACCTTTCACGTTTGAATGATATTTCATCTTTCATTGGTTATTCTTTTCTCATCATCTATCTTTCATTGTCTTTCTTCTGTCTATCTTTCATCCAACCTCATGTGATATTTCATGCATTCTGGTAAGCAAGCTTTGCAAGACCTTGGGAGTTTTACTAATAAAGACAGTGTTATCAGCATACTCTACGTTAGCTAATTTCTTGTTACCAATCCAATTCAATCCTTCTCCACCATCCCCAACTGTTCTATTCATTACAAAATCCATGATGAGGATAAACATCATAGATGATACATTA
>NC_090726.1:168566629-168571629 GCF_036898095.1 Palaemon carinicauda
AAAAATAATGTAGGTGGTGCTGCAGTTCCACAGTAATGATCACGATTTGCCGCTGATCAGTATTTTACATACAATTACCAAAACTTATAGCTCACAAATCAGAAGAAAATTAGTTTTGTTGGAATTATGAAATTTTAATGCCTTAATGAAAATAAAAACACTTAAATACTTCATAGTGATCACACACTTTTCCTAATTTGAATAGAATCCAAGTGTTTCTACTTCTTGTCAAAAGATGGCAGCATACATACCTCGTTCCATTCATGTGTAAAAGGGTGATAGATTGATACGCAGAAATATGTGTGGAAGGTATAAGTTATATTCAGTTTCAATTAAGTAGGTTATTTTTGCCTCTTTTTAAACCAAAAGGAAGTCAAGGAAGGTTCCGGAATGCTAGGATTAAAGAGCTCTACACATTGTTTATTTCCATGGCCAATAGATGGCCTTGGGAGTAGAATACCAAAGTGCTATTTATCCCATTTATTATAAATTTTATGACTTCATTTATGGTGATAGTTGGGCAAAAAAATTACTATAAAACAGACGCACGTAAACTTGACGTTCCTTGTTGTCTGAACATGATATAATTCCTATGAAAATATGAATTTCACAGAAATATTTCCTTCACCAAACAGTCGTTATTTCAATTGCATTTTGGGGACAGGGGTGTTGCCAGATAGTGCCGCATGTATGATATCGCTGAGACAATCAAGTAATTACGCAGTTATTTGATCTAATTTTGAATTACCTTTTCATGAAAACAAAATATAATTATTGTTTCATTGTATGGCATGTATTGTTAGTGAGAACAATGTCGAATAACAACATTGTTACATTCCGAAAGGCATGACAACGCTGAATTCTCTAGCTCCCTCGTTTATAGTTTAATGAGTATCACTTTACTGACAATAAATGGCATCAGGGGCACCTTGTTTTAACTAATAGAGTATATTATTTGACGACCAAGTGTATCAAAAAGTATTCTAGGAAGGTAGAGGCTAGAGAATTGGTAGTTGGTAAATTGGTAGTTGATGGATATTTTTATCAGAAAATGGTGTGATTTTTCCATAACTTATTGGAAGCAGCCTGAGTTTTCTTATAAAATTGTTTTATATTTCGTTTCATAATCAGAACACATGGATTGTAAGTCATGTCTCTGTAAAAGTGGATAATGACCAAGGTAACAATTTTCAGCATAGTTTGATGGGGCAAGTTAGGGATAAAGCTGCAAAATGAAATTTACTATAATGAAGAATATCATTAGTCATTAATGATTCAAATAATTTAAGGAGTGATAATTATAAGCTAGAAGGTGCATCACTATGGAGTAAATTGATGTTCGTATAATCAACGTAATAAACATAGACATATCGAACTTTGAAAAGGAAAATGGTCATATTTGTGTGTCTTCGCTAACGCCCGACTGTGTTGCACTATCCACCTGCGAATTTGCGTTTGCTAATAATGGTGTTCCAGAGTGTAAATGAGCTAGAAAACCTTATCATTTTTTTTAGTAAATATATGCATATCAGTAAAGCTATTACTTGGCTCAATGTAGATTAAAATAATCCTTTACACACACACACACACACACACATACACACATATATATATATATATATATATATATATATATATATATATATATATATATATATATATATATATATATATATATATATATATATATATATATATATATATATGTAATCACTAAATCCCGTCCGGAATTCTCCGGGTTGGGTCCCGCATTTTATATCGCCATTCTCTCCGGACACCCCTATCCAATGCCATCTGTGCCAGCAGCTGAAATGTCCCGCCTCTATTTGCTTTCTTGAAGGTTTTCGCCTATGAGTCTCTTGGTCGTCCTCTCGGTCTATTTCCGGTCACTCGACCATGAAGCACTATCTTTGACCATCTGTCCAGTTCCATCCTCTGTACATGCCCATATATATTACCCATATATATATATATATATATATATATATATATATATATATATATATATATATATATATATATATATATATATATATGTATGTATGTATATATGTATGTATGTATATTAACATATATATTCATGGAAAGTGAATGTAGGTAGATTATCCGTGTGAATTCAACACATCAATTAATTCAGACATGTTAAATAACGAGATTACTTTAGCAAGGGAGAAATCACATTGAATGTTCCTTTCCTTTCCAAAGACAGAGACAATATGGGCAGTTTGTGACTTGCAGCTGAGAACTGAGTGTAGACGCGTTTTGGGTCATTTGTTCTCATTTATCATAACAAGGGATACAACTAAAACCTGGGAGAATCAACACATGTAATCCGAGACCACACGAAGTCATACTCTGAATTCCATGGGAAGAAAAACACAAATTACTCTGTTATGTGGTTGTTTTTCTTTTATAATTCAGATCATTTAGGCTTTTAATTTTAACACACTGGGTAGCCATTTTGTCATATCCCTTTTCCATAGACTGAGTAATCTATAAAGGATTGATTTTTAAAATTCATCAAAGAATAGCTAGTTCCTTGTGAAGCACAGTGCCTATCTAACCAATGCAAGTGACCCCTGCTGGGCATTACTAAATATAGTAAGCTCATCTGCCAGGCATCAGGAGTAAAAGCCGGAAGGACATCTTATATATCGCCTTAAACTCAATCCGTCACCCTGTTGCCATTCACTTCATCGACATTTAGTAGGCATTTCCTCCGCACCGAAATTCATCGTTACACCACCTAGCTGCTCATCAGCTTATACAACCGTTGGAAAACATTGATTGCTAACATATACCGCCTAGTACGGTATAAAATACACACACGCGCACACACACACACTCACACACACACACACACACACACACACACACACACACACACACATATATATATATATATATATATATATATATATATATATATATATATATATATATATATATATATATATATATATATATATATAGAAATAACCTATGCTATGACGTCTAACAATCTCATTACAGCACCAATGAGATTCAAATTCTACTAGATACTCATATATGAATGAACATATTTGGTGGGTAATCAATATAATCAAATAAGTCGAACCTTTCTTAGTTGCGTTTTCATGTAATCGAAATGTTGAATCTTCACTTTATGACTTCTGTTGCGTTATGACCACGTCCATTAGACACTTTTTAATCTGACAAAAACTTGACATTTATGAAGATTATAACCATCAGAATTATGATATCGGTCATCCTGCTAAGTGCAGATCGTTTGTAATTGCATAACGGTATCGGAAGTCTATCCTCAGAATATAAGAGTTTCAAATAGTTTGTTTTCCCTCTTTCAATATGACGAGTAACATGACTTCGACATTCGAGATGTATCCTTTTTGATATCTAGGATAGAAACTGGGTGAAAATAGAAGTTTTCTGATACAGCGATTATCCGGACATTCTGCATTAAAAGCATAAAGAAGAATAAATTCCGTAACTTCATTTCTCTCGGCAATAGATAATAAATACATAAATACTGTACATGTAGATGAATATACACGAAGGTAAATGAACTTAAAACCCGGATATCAAGTTTAGACCTTACGTCAATTTGTTACTAAAATTCATACGTTTTTTTATGAATTTCAAGGCAGAGAATATAATGTCAACCTTATACTGTATTAAGTTTGATGGATAGCTTTAGTCTCTCTTCCTTCGATTTGTTTTGAAGATTGATGGGTGTAAAATTCCTTTGTTCCGGTAGGTTAACTGGGGTAACTTTCGATACTGAATCAAGTATAGCCCTGGAAGTCCTAGAAACTTATTAGGATTTTTAATACATTGTATGATTATGATGAGGAAAAAGGATACTGACTATATTATATGTATATATATATATATATATATATATATATTATATATATATATATATATTATATATATATATATATATATTATATGATATATATAAGGTATATATATATATATATATATATATATATATATATATATATATATATATATATATATATATATATATATATATATATATATATATATATATATATATATATATATATATATTTATGTGAGTGGGAATACTTAATCATGGTGAAATTATTTTCTATATCGCCACGTTGAGGTAAGCTGTACTAGTAAGGGAGGTCACATATTTAAAAAAAAAATTTTCTTTTGAAAATTGCCCTAACTATGACATTCCCGATACCTTTTTTTGCAGTAAACTATAAATAGTTTCATTTATTTGTTATTGTTATACGCACACACACACACACGCACACACACACACACACACACATATATATATATATATATATATATATATATATATATATATATATATATATATATATATACATATATATATATATATATATATATATATATATATATATATATATATATATATATATATATATATATATATATATACATATATATATATATATATATATATATATATATATATATATATATATATATATATATATATATATATATATATATATATATATATATATATATATATATATATATATATATATATATATATATATATATATATATATATATATACGTATATATATACATATATATATATATATATATATATATTTATATATATATATATATATATATATATATATACGTTTTATATATATATATATATATATATATTTATATATATATATATATATATATATATATATATATATATATATATAAATATGTTTATATATACATATATATATATATATATATATATATATATATATATATATATATATATATATATGTTTATATATTTACCAGTTACCTTTATAGTATGTGATGATCTTTACTAATGTTCTTTATTTCCATTTAGCGTAAACTTCTCTCTGAGTTCTGTTAATTATATCACCGCTTTGAAAAGAGATTTTGATGGCAAAGTATCATATTTGCTCTGTTCAACTAGGAAATGGCACTGACCAACAAGCTTTGTTATATCCAAT
>NC_090726.1:168581629-168594129 GCF_036898095.1 Palaemon carinicauda
TTCCACAAGACTTTATCAGGAGAAAGGAGACGAATATAGAGGAAACAATTCATAATATATCATAGAAATACCTAGTATTATGATAATTAGATTATATATATATATACATATATATATATATTATATATATATATATATATATATATATATATATATATATATAAATATATATATATATATATATATATATATATATATATATATATATATATATATATATATATATATATATATATATATATATATATATATATATATATATATATATATATATATATGAAACGATTGATAGATAAATGGATATAAAATATATATATATATATATATATATATATATATATATATATATATATATATATATATATATATATATATATAACGGATTTTGAGCGAAGCGAAAAATCTATTTTTGGGTGAGATGGCCATGTCGTCCTGATGGAAGTTCCTATTGGGTAGCTTCCTAGGGTATATTAAAACTACGGCGATATTCCCAGAGAATTTACCTTAAGGTACCAGAATTCTAACTCCTGGAGCGATTATCCCTCGTGAAAGGGATATCGCGACATATCAGAAGACGTATTCTTGACACGCCACATGGCAAACTGCACCCCGAACAGAGATTTCGTATCGCAGGGGGCAATTGGCAAGAAACGAAATTGGGAAAGAAAAAGGGGGAGCCGCTCCCAAGGCTCCCTATCTCCCGTTTCGTAAGCGTGCCTGGCGCCAATCCTGGCGCCATCTGTATTCCTTGTAGCGTACACGAGGTGCTACAGATACTGTATGTAGGGAGGGGTCCTAGAGCCCTTTCTTAGAAAGGCAAGGGCGGGTCCATCAGGACGACATGGCCATCTCACCCAAAAATAGATTTTTCGCTTCGCTCAAAATCTGTTTTTTGGGCTCAAGCCATGTCGTCCTGATGGAAGTATACCAGAGCATTACTGTATCTGTGGATTCTCAGAACGTGCCGTATTCCCCGGAGGTAATTTTTCCCAGTCGACTAGACCTAGAGACCTAAGATGTTACCGTTATACATCTTTTCACCTAACTATAAACCATGTTAGAGCTTCCTGCCCCCTACAGGGAAGAGTCCTACTAGACTCTGGAAAAGTCTCGAAGAGTACATATACCTATGTATGAATACCAGGCAAGCTAAAATAGTGGTCTCACCCTATATTAAGTAAAGCATAGTTTGTAAAGAACCACTGTGTCAATATGAAATATCGACCAGTTCTCCGCACAATACTTGTATTGGACAAAGGTTTATATCCGCATAGGAGGAAAACCAATGTACATAGCTTGCATAAAGGAACAATTCTATTAGAATTATCCCAGATAAGGTACATAGAATGAATGCTCAATTATACCAATAAATTGACACAGGTGAAGGAGACGCAAGGTTTTCAAGAACAAATTTATTGACAGACAATAAATAGACAGGTTAACAACAATTATATATATATATAAGAAGAGGATAACCCAAAACTTTAAGCATAAGTATGGTAGTAAACAGAACTTGTTTATCTGAAAGAAAAAACATTAAATGCCACTTTTAAGATACCGAGGTATCAAAGTCATAAAAGTCTGTATTACAAATCAAACACATTAGCGTTAGAAACGCTCGGCACACATGTCTGCACTTATGCAAGGTTCACCTTTTGGAAATGGAACAGTCTACGTGGGCAACTCAGTGCCCTCACTTAGTTTGTATTACAGTATGTAACTACACACTCACCCTGGAATTAATCGTCCCAATTAAAACCACTGTTCCTCGCAGAGTTAAACAGTAGGGTTAACGACGCGACCCACTGCTACCACAGATCTCTTTAGTTCCTCTACTTGCTTCGCATAGTGGCGAAAGAACACTCTGGAAGACTTCCAGCCAGTGTATGAACGGAGATGTTCAAAATCCATACAATTAAAGAAATTTAAGGATGAGGCAACTTTCCTCGGATCGTGACCTGCGAGTGTACTGTCAGGATCCAAACTGCGAATAAAATATGTGATTTTCGCTCTGAGTTGATTCAGAGATAAATTTGAGCCTGATGTTTCTCCCCTGAATAGTTGACCACCCTTGAAGTCTGAAGTTCTATGACGATAGACCTTTAGGCATTCTACTGGACATAGAGATGCATCTTCTTTCAGAGGGAAGATTCTCCAGGGACCCCACCTGTTGGTGGGTAACTCATTGTTGGCGAGAAACGTAGGATCCAGAAACAGGTTCAGTTCTCCCCCATCCAGGAACTGAACCCGACCTGCCTCTCTCGAGAGGGCTACAATCTCACTAACCCTGGCCCCGGACGCGAGTGCAAATAGGAAAATAACTTTTTGGGTCAAATCCTTTAACCCACACTCCTCATTGCTCAACAGAGAAGCAAAATGAAGAACTTTGTCTAAAGACCATGAAATGGGCTTTGGAGGTGCTGAAGGTCTGAGCATAGCGCAGGCTTTCGGAACTTTATTAAAGATCTCATTACCTAGGTCGACCTGAAAGGCATATAGAATGGGTCTTGTCAAAGCAGACTTACACGCTGAAACCGTGTTATCTGCCAACCCTTGACCATGGAGGTGGATGAAGAAAGATAAGCAGAAGTCTGTCAAGATCTCCTGCGGATTCTTCGCCTTGACAAAGGCCACCCATTTTCTCCAAGATGACTCATATTGCCTTCTAGTAGATTTGCACTTATATTCCTCTAGGAAGTCTATGCTGGCTTTCGAAATCCCGAAACGCTTTCTCACCGCTAGGGAGAGAAAATCATGAGCTGCAGGGTCCGGGTTTTCTGTAATGAAGCGCAGACAGTCGACTTCTGGACTCGCTGGGTCAGAACTGGATCTGGAAGCGGTACAAACTTCAGCCGTAGTTCCAATGCCAGGGGGAACCACACGATGTTCGGCCACTTGTGGGCCACTATTGCCGCTACCCCCTTGAAGGATCTCAGTTTGTTGAGGACCCTCAACAGAAGGTTGTGAGGAGGGAACAGATAAATCCTGGACCATCTGTTCCAGTCGAGGGACATCGCGTCCACTGCTTCCGCTAAGGGGTCCTCGTACGGGGATACGTACAGGGGGAACTTCTTGTTGTCTTTCATCGCAAAGAGGTCTATCTGCAGTTCTGGGACTTGATTCAGAATGAAGGAGAATGATCCTGCGTCTAAGGACCATTCCGACTCTATCGGTGTGAACCTGGATAGAGCGTCCGCTGTCACATTGCGGACTCCTTGAAGGTGAACTGCCGACAGGTACCATTTCTTCTTTTCCGCCAATCGGAAGATGGCCAACATCACCTGGTTGAGAGGTGGTGACCTCGATTCTTGTCGATTCAAGCATCTCACAACTACCTCGCTGTCCATCACCAACCTTATGTGGATCGAGTGATGCGGGGAGACTTTCTTTAAGGTAAGGAGCACTGCCATAGCTTCTAGAAAGTTTATGTGAAAGGTCTTGAATAGCTTGGACCAAGTCCCCTGGACTTTTTTCCGATGAGAGTGACCTCCCCATCCCTCCTTTGAGGCGTCTGAGTGAATCGTCACCGACGGGGGAGGTGGCTGAAGAAGAACCGACTTCTTTAGATGTCTGGCTTGGGACCATGGCCTGAGAAGAGTACGTAGCCGAAGCGGAACTGGTCTTCTCAGATCTCTTTGCGCGTTTGATGCATAACTTCTCCAAACTCCGGTTGCATCCTTTAGTTGTGCTCTTAGCACTGGGTCTGTCACCGAAGCCAACTGGAGAGAGCCCAGTACCCTTTCCTGTTCGCGTCTTGATATCCTTTCGGAATCTAGAAGTCTCTTGACAGAACCCGCTATCTCCTTCCTTTTCTTCGCCTGGATGGAGAAACGGTGTGACATTAGGGAGACCGGACAATTTGCCGTAAACAAATTTGCCGTAAACAAATTTGCCGTAGGACAATTGATTGTAAGACATTTTGCCGTAAGAAAAATTGCCGTACGGATATTTTGCCGCAAGTACATTTCGCCGTAAGATGTATATGCTCTGTCATGTATAGATTAAAAAAAAAAGAATGAGAGAGAGAGAGAGAGAGAGAGAGAGAGAGAGAGAGAGAGAGAGAGGGGGGGTCGTTATAAATTTTGACACCCATCGTTAAATGTTTAAATGAGGTCATTACAAATTCGGTAGTTTACCATATTTCTTTTTTTTATCTTAAACCTTTGTATTATCTACTTTTATCAGTTGAAACTTGAACCCCTACGATGCCGCACACTATCAAAAGCACCAGAGGTTGTGATAAGCTCGTAGATGATTCCAGCTTCATTTACAGGCAAGAAAGAGAATATGGAGGCAAGGTTTATTGGAAGTGTGTTGAAAAAAGCTGCAAAGCAAGAGTACATACAAGACGGAATATTGAAGAGATTTCAATTTGTAAAGCTGTAAGTGAGCATACCCATCCAGCGAACACAAGCAAACATAAAATGCAAAAAACAAATGCACAGATGAAAGCAAATGCACTGAAATCCCAGCTAGCTTCAAGATCATTGATTGGTGCTGCATGTGAGGAATTAGAAAATGCAGGACGCTCTCTTATGCTATCAACTTCAAATTTGTCAAGAAACATAAGAAGATGGAGACAAAAAGAAGAAAAGGCCCCTCCTATTCCAAGAACAAGAATCGGTTATGTAATTCCCGAAGAATTTGCGTGTTTACAGAACGGAGAAAGATTTTTACTTTAGGATAGTGGAATGGAAGATGAAAACAGAATGTTGATCTTTACCACGATTGCAGGGTTACACGATCTAGAAAGACATGCAAATTGGGCATGCGATGGAACATTTAAGGTTTGTCCTGAAATCTTCTATCCGTTATATACTCTACATGTCAACATAAGACATGCATGCATCCCACGAGTTTACGGTCTCCTTCCGAATAAGAATAAGGAATCTTACAATACGTTTTTTCAAAAGGTTAAAGATTTACTCGAGTCCCTAGAACCTGGAAATCTAATGATTGATTTCGAACCAGCTAGTTTTTTATTTTTTTTTCTGACATTTTCCGTTCTGCAAATGAAACAGGCTGTTATTTTCATTTATGTAAGAATGTTTACAGAAAAGTGACAGATATGGAGCTTAAGGTTCGGTATCAAAGTGATTGTGCTTTTAAAACAAAAGTAAAGTGCCTTATGGCACATGTATTCATACCGCCTTCAGACATCATTGGTGCATTTATAGAGTTGGGTGATGACGATGACTTACCACAAGAACTAGTTGCATATTTTGAAACTCATTACATTGGGGGAGAGAGAGGGAGGGGACCTCATCGTCATAGAGTTTCTCCAACTTTTCCTATCGAACTTTGGAATGTTTATCAAAGAACCCTGGATCAGCTGGCTAATACCAGCAATGGAGTAGAAGGGTTCCATAATGAGCTTCAAGCATCTGAGACCAATACGCATCCAAATTTATGGAAACTCGTCAATGTATTGAAAAATGAAGAATATCTTTCTAAAAAGAAGATAATCGATGCAAAAAGAGGTGAAACAGCAGTCAAGAAACAATACAAAAATGTTTATAAGCGCATACTAAGTATTGTCAGAGGTTTTGATCAAAATGCAAAACAACATTATTTACGAGCAATTGCTATGAACTTACATGATTTTTAGCTTTGAATTTTTTTTAGAAAACTTTTTAAATAAGGTGTGTGGTCTTCATTTTTTATCCTTTTCTTATATATAATTATTATTAAATGAATACATGAAAATCAATGAAAAGGGATAAATATACTTGAAGATAACTGTATGAATATACAGTAGTTACATTGATCTCTAAAAGAAATAAGCTAAAAACAAAATATACATTTCACGGCGAAATGTCCTTGCGGCAAAATATCCATACGGCAAGTTTTCTTACGGCGAAAAGTCTTACAATCAATTGTCCTACGGCAAATCTGTTTACGGCGAATTGTCCTAGCTCCTGACATTAGGTCCCAGTGGATTTCCAGCCACTGGAACTTTTGAGATGGAGATAGTCGAGACTTTTTTTCTGTTGGTCTTGAAGCCTAGGTACTCTAGGAACTGGATCACTTGACTGGCAGCTTGCAAGCATTCTGTCTCGGATGCTGCCCACACCAGCCAGTCGTCCAGGTAGGCTACTACCTGAATTCCCTTTAGGCGTAATTGTTTGAGAGCTACGCTCGCAAGCTTCGTGAAAATCCTTGGGGCTATATTTAGCCCGAATGGCATGGCTCTGAAGGCGTATAGCCTTCGTTGTAGCTTGAACCCTAGGTAGGGGGAGAGTCGACGGTTGATTGGAACGTGCCAATAGGCGTCTGACAAGTCTATAGAGACGGAATATGCCCTCTTGGGCAATAAGGTCCTTATGTGTTGCAGTGTTAGCATCTTGAATTTGCAAATCACTATGAACTTGTTGAGTGGCGACAAGTCCAGAATGACTCTGAGCTTTTCCGAGTCTTTCTTGGGAACACAAAACAGCCTCCCTTGGAGTTTGATGGACTTCACCCTTCGGATCACTTTTTTCTCCAAAAGTTCTTGAACGTACTCCTCCAGAACGGGGGTGGAGTGTTGGAAAAACCGAGGGCACGGGGGTGGAGTGCTGTACCAGCTCCAGCCCAGTCCATTCTTGAGTAGGCTGTGGGCCCAGGGATCGAAGGTCCACCGATCCCGAAAATTCGGAAGTCTCCCTCCTACCGGCATCATCTCACTGGAACTGCCGTCCTGAGGTCTTGCCTCCCTGACCGCGACCACCCCTGAATCCCCTTCCCCTTGAGGGGCGCCTAGACGAGCCTCTGGCTGCTCCTCTAGGCTTTGCTCGAAAGGAAGTAGACTGCCCTTCGAACATTGGGGTGAATGCCGTGGACTGTGTCGACACAGCCTGGGGTATCCACTGAAATGTGGTTGGGGTTTGTGCCACCATCTGGGGCACTGAAGGCAATGGCAATTGCAATTGCTGTTGCTGTCTAAGAGGCTTGGCTGGCCGAGACGGTAGCCTAGTCCTCATAGTCTTCCTCTTTGGTTGAGGACCCTCATCCGTGGAAGACTTTCTTTTGATAGCCAGGCCCCACTTCTGGAGAAGGTTTCAATTCTCCACGGCGGCCTTATCAACAACTTCTTTGACCAATTCGGTAGGGAAAAGGTCTTTGCCCCAAATGTTGGAGGAGATTAGTTTCCTTGGCTCGTGCCTCACCGACGCCGAGGTGAACACGAACTCCCTACAAGCTCTCCTCGCCTTGACGAAGCTATAAAGATCCTTCGTCACTGTGGCCAGATGAGTCTTGGCCACTACCATGAACATTTCATGGACCTTGGGGTCACTTGCCATCGTCTCAAGAGTAGTCTGAAGAGACATTGAGGCAGCCAGTCTTTCTTTTGTCTCGAACTCTCTCCGCAAAAGAGAGTCAGACAGCTTAGGGAGGTCCTCGCCGAACTGACGTCCGGCAATATCAGCCTCCAACTTCCCAACTGAGAATGTAATATGGACGTCCTTCCAGTCTTTGTTGTCCATAGGCAGGGCCAGCGACAAGGGTTTACACTCCTCCAGGGAGGGGCAAGGCTTGCCGGCCTCGACTGCTTTTAGTACAGCCGCAAACCCTTTCTGTAAAAAGGGGAAGGCTCTAGCAGGAGAGGACACAAAGGAAGGGAGCTTCTTACTCAATGCAGCTACCTTTGAGTTAGAGAAGCCCCTCTCTTTCATCGAGGATGAAAGCAAAGCATGAGCCTTAGCATGGTCCATCACTATGACCTCCTTCGACTCTGTCTCCTCCTTTGAAGCTGGTTCCTTCCTCAGCCGGACATAACAGTCCGGATATGACGCCTTGTTGGGCCAGAATTCCACCTCCTCTAGGGGAACTGAACCCAACTTAAGCGAGATGACGATCTTTCCAGTCGTCATCGGCATGTGCTCAGCATACCTCCATGGGTTAGCATCTGAGCACAAGGGAAGGTCTTTCACATTGAGCCTTTTCTGGGGCCCATGTGATGCTGCAAGGTTCTGCATCCGCAGTTCCATTGCAGCCGCCTTCTCCTGATTCTCCTTCTGCATTTGTTGGATCATTCCAACAATGGAGGAGAGGGCCTGTCCCAGCTCTACTGGGAGAACGGCCGATGTTGAGGGAATAGGCTCCGGGATCTGAACTGGAGTAGCCGACACTTCGTCGACCTCTTCCTCTACAACATCTGGGGCTTGAACTTCATCCTGGGCTTCTGCCAGGAGGTCTTCCTCCAGACGCTCATCCACGTCAGACATCCTGTCATCCAACTGGATGTCTTGCATAGCGACCGCGACTTCAGCATCCACCTGGATCTGAACTTGGGGGATATCCTCTTGAGGCTTGGGAATCACTGCATCAGCTGATGCCCTAGGGAAAAGATACGCCCTCATCTTCTCACTTGGAAGATAAGGTCCAGAGGTATTCTTCTGGAAGCCCCTTACCCAGGTACGAAGCTTCTCCCTTGCTATATCCCTTGATTCCGCCGTCCTAGGGGAATCAAAGGCCTCAGTAATCAGGTTAGTGCACACGGTACATACATGAGGGTCCCAATACTGGAGATCACCCTTGGAGACAGCGCATGCTGCGTGCCTCCTACAAAACTCATGTCCGCAGAGGTTCTTGCTGCGGACGTTGCAGAAAACACTTCCGTACTTCGGAGGGTCCTCCTGTAAAGAGAAGAAATTTCCATGAGTATCAAGTGAACTATGTATCACTGGATATGCATAGTATAGCATAACAATTCAGAAAGGAAAGACTCACACTTGTGTTTCCTTCACAACCAATTGTTGCATCCTTCCAGATAATAAAATCGAATGGTTAATCTCTTCTAGAGAAACCAATGCAAAGTTTCCAGAGGAAACAGGTGGAGCTCACACCTGAGCAATGATTTTAAAATCCTGGATAATAGACAAGAAAGAACTCACTTTCTTATCTGTAAGGCAACAGCAAAGGGCTGTGCAAGACAACACAAAAGTGTTAGAACACACAGTGCTGTACCAAAACTTATACTATAGTTTTCTTCTTACAGTATATGTTATACTGAAGAATACTGGTACAGTATAGAAGGTTATGTGCCGCCCGGCAGAACGCTGGTTCAAATGCATATGCCGGCCGGCAGTAACTGCCGGCCGGCAACAGCCAATGTCGGCCGGCAATGACTGCCGGCCGGCAACTACACAAGGTAGTACCCGGCTGCCGGCCACACTCTTGGCGACCGGCAGACAAGGGCTGACATAAGCCGGCCGGCAAAGGTACACAACCGATGCCAGCCAGCAGCAAAAGAACCAGAGGACTACGACTGCCCGGCTGCCGGCCTCATAGGCCGGCAGCCGGGTCGGGTACAGCACTAAAAGAAAACAGAATGGATGCCGGGATAAGAGCGTACACTACCTTCAAGCCCGGCAATCCGAAAGAGTGCATATAAGGAAGGGGAGAATCTAATTCAGGCTTCCTGACCAATGCCGTCTGGTACTACAGGCAGGCATGGATGAGGGACCAAGGGAGGTCCGGGCAGCACTCAAAGCAGAAGATCCTTGCCGGCCGGCAGCTCTGCCGGCCGGCAAGGGACTGAGTCAATTCCACATCCTAACCTATCCTAGGTCCAGATGTAGAATGACGTACAGTACTGTAATGGCTCGGCCATTACGGAGATAGAGGGGGAAGGGACAAAAGAGGGTCCTACCAACCTTGCTTTAGTGAAGGATCACCCGCAGCCAAGAAAGCTCATCTTAGCCTAAGGGAGATCCAAGGAGGGATTTAAGATACCGAGGTATCAGGCCAGCAATACTTGCCAGCTCCCAGCGAACCAAAGCAAGGAAGGTGTTGCTGCTCCCAGGGAAAGAAACTTATCCTCCCACCGAGAACAGCAACAAGGACTAGTCTGGTAGATCACAAAAGAAGGAATCATCTCGTACAGAAACCTTCGGTAGTGACCTAAGGAGGCTAAGCCTCCTATGTCTGTGTCAGGCCAGCGAGGGAGACTCTACCCCAAGCCAGACGAACACAGACTCAGACTAAAAACTCTGTTGTTCTGTCCCACTCTGAAACCAGAATTACTGGAACAGGAAGGTACAGTAACACCCCAGTATAGTTTTATCGAAAGTTAATTCAGATAAACCACTTAGTGATAAGCCCAAGGCTTAAACAGAGGGAAAGGGATTGCATAACTTTTCCGAAGAAAGGAAAGCAACCGGGGAGTATGAGAAAGTATACTAAGGCACCATAAGCAACTTAGCCTAGGCACCAAGAGAATCGATTACCTAAATCACCGAAACTCACTCGTATACTATCATGGATATATTCAACATAATCTTAAATGTATAAAAAAACAGCCTAAAGCTTCAATAAAATTTTAATACACTCGGAAAACCAAAATCATGCAGAAAGTACTAGGACCAAACGACTAGGCTACATGGCCTAGCGTAGGCCAGAGTTGGCGAATACTTCGCCAAAATAATACTAAAGCACGAAAGGAAATCTTATGTAACGCTAAATAGCTAAAATTTATTAAAGCAAAACAACCGGGAATGTCGCTCTGGCTAACTAAACTTATACCTAGCAAGCGACAGCGTCCATGACGCCTCCGGTAGGCTACGGCTCTTGTAACAAAGATTAATCCTATTAATCACTCAAAAATTTACCAAGAACCTACATTTATACATAAAAGAAATGGTACTCAACTTATCAGAGGCCGACGAAGTTGGAGAAGCCATAAAAAGCTGAATAAATCCAAGATTTGCGAGAAACACAGGAAAAAACACCGAGTTGTTAAGCTACGCAAAAAGGAATACAGATGGCGCCAGGATTGGCGCCAGGCACGCTTACGAAACTGGAGATAGGGAGCCTTGGGAGCGGCTCCCGCTTTTTCTTTCCCGATTTCGTTTCTTGCCAATTGCCCCCTGCGATATGAAATCTCTGTTCGGGGTGCAGTTTGCCATGTGGCGTGTCAAGAATACGTCCTCTGATATGTTGCGATATCCCTTTCACGAGGGATATTCGCTCCAGGAGTTAGAATTCTGGTACCTTAAGGCAAATTCTCTGGGAATATTGCCGTAGTTGTAATATACCCTAGGAAGCTACCCAATAGGAACTTCGATCAGGACGACATGGCTTGAGCCCCCCCCCCAAAAAAAAAAAAAAAATATATATATATATATATATATATATATATATGTGTATATATATATATATATATATATATATATATATATATTTATATATATATATATATATATATATATATATATATATATATATATATATATATATATATATATGCATATATATATATATATATATATATATATATATATATATATATATATATATATATATATATATATATATATATATGTATATGTATACATGAAACGATTGATAGATAGATAGATAGATAGATAGATATATAATAGATAGATATTAGGGTGTTTTGCTACGGCAAAGAAAGCACCATCTAATGTGAGACACAACAATCTGGTTTACATGGATGAGTGAAAGAGGTGAAGAATTTCGATGGTTTACATTGGAACTGCTTTTTCTCCTGTTTGTGAATCATGTGATTATTTCTGGTATTAACTTATGAGAGAGAGAGAGAGAGAGAGAGAGAGAGAGAGAGAGAGAGAGAGAGAGAGAGAGAGAGAGAGAGAGAGAGAGAGAGAGAGAGAGAGAGAGAGAGGAGGGTGGGACACGTTCGGCAGAGGAAATTAGAAATTTCATGATAGAGAGAATTCAATAATTATGAATGTTTTAAAGAGCTTGATCTGACCTTTAACAACAATTAATGAGTATCTCAAAGCACCCAAACATAACATATTTAAGAATCATATGTAAAAATATAAGTTTGTAAAATTTTCCCGGAATTAATTGGATTTCTGAGAATAGCAAATTACAGGAACGTCTTCTAGTAATTAATTGGCACCTTTCCGAAAGTATTATCATTCGCTTTGGAAATTACATGTACAGTACATATATGGGATCCTTATAGACTTCCATTATTTAAAGTAGAGCAGTCAACAATAATGACTGATGACTTAACTTTTTTCACGACTGAATTAAAAAAAAAATACTGTCTGATGATGATATATATTTTATAAAGAAAATTAAAGAATTATAAAATACAAATTGACTATTAGAGGGGGAAGAGTCATTTAATCAAATAATTAAATGGTCCAAATATTATTGTTTTTAGGGGAATTAACAAGGAGACATGCGCATTTCTGTAATACATGGTAATATATGACAGTATATGAGACATCAAAGACATTCCAACACATAATTATGTGATGATTGATTATGATTACTGTAATCAACGTTTTTACTTTCCATTTAAAGTTCATAGACGACACAAAACATATGTAATTTAAATATGCACACAGAAATTTTTGTAGTCCATAAGTATTATACATTATTGTGAGTATTTATTAGCATCCATAGATGTATATCCAATTAGAACAAACATCGATTAGACGGAATATCTTAATAGGTGTAATTTCATTTACATTTTATACATTATGCATATTATAATTCAGTTAATATTTTAGCTTAGACGA
>NC_090726.1:168616629-168619129 GCF_036898095.1 Palaemon carinicauda
ACGTCGGTTCTTCTCAAAATTAGGAGATGGACTTTTTAACTTTAAGTTGAAAAGGAGTCATGTTCTTTAACGTCAATTATTATCAATATTATTATTATTATTATTATTATTATTATTATTATTATTATTATTATTATTATTATTATTATTATTATTATTATTATTATTATTATTATTGAGGCCATACGTAGTGACTTGAAGTATTAGGTAGCAGATAAGGTACCGTGTCGAGTCATTTTAATTTTAGTGTTCCATAGTATTTTTTATTTCTTTTCAATAATTAATTATTAGAAGATAATAAAGATTGTAACAGATCTTGACAAGCCTAATAAATCCTCAACATTCTTTTTTATATAATACAATCGTGGTCTTGACTACGTTACAATGAAAAAATTACTGATTAGTCTTATAATGATATTAGAATACATTATTTACTCAAACATTATCTCTCCAGCTCCACCTATTGGTATTATTATATAGAATCACTGTAAATCCCCGCTGGCTGTAATTTCTATGAACTAGGGCTCAATTACAAAGAGTTGTTCAGTTTTCTAAAATCTCAGAATATTCGACGATCGATTACATTCCATACGCTCTATGAAAGGGATCTCATTTTTAATTCATTTAATTTCAATATAATTTTTTCCTCGGGTCTTAGTTTTAGTCTTCATACGTCTCAATAACACTAATACGACTCAAAACATAAATATAATATAATTTTGATATTTTTCTGTATTGTGATAACATTTTCCTATCAATATGTATTTCTTATAATATTTTAACCAAATATTGTACTTTCACTTTGACATTGAATAGTTTTGAGTTAAAGGTTGTCCATTCACTAAAAAATAAGTAATATAACTATCCATTTCCCAATGAAAACCTTGGTTATGAAATTATATTCACAACATGATAAAATAGACCAGAACCAAAAATCCTTTCGAGTCACCTGTATCAATAAATGTATATACACAATAAGTGTGCAGCACGAATATGGGCATAAGTCTGACTAACAATATGCCATTTATATATAATAATCTAAAACATATATTTTACTTAATCAAATCAATACACTCCATACTACCTCTCATCCTTAATATAAAACTATAAAAAATCATAATATTCTTTATTGTATCTTCTTTTCCTAACCATGAAAGTAGAGAGTGAAGAAGAGAAAGGTGTGAGAGAGATTGAGCATTTGCCGAGACGTGGTTTACTCCTCTATGAATAGTTGTGGGTGTCAAAAGAGGGTCCTTAAGTATCATCAATCTTTTGGGAAGGGCTATGAAAGCCAAAAGGCTTTTAATAAGGCACTGGACCGTCAAATTTCTAATACGATGCCTCACATCTGGAAGGTCTTCATATCCTCATAAGTTCATATTTATTCCTTTCAGATTCTGCCATCTTGAATGAATGTCCACATATCATTCCGTTGTGGATTTCAAGTGAAGCCTCCGAACATATTGATGATGAGGTTTTATCCTGTTTCCTTTTTATTTCTGATTCAAAGGGGATGGTTCATAATCTTCCTCTTCTGATTTCTTTATGAAAACAGATGTTATTAAAACATTTGGTCAATGGCAGCTGAGTTTCCCTTGTTCATATGATGTAGAATTACAATAAGAACGTACCACATTCAATATAGAGTTGAATAAAATAAAAATGAAAAAATATAATTGTGTTTTCAAATATAAAGACTGAAGCCCTATCAACATTCTATAATAAATAACGACGAAAGAGATTATTAAATCTCATGAATTTTATCCCATTTTCAGAAATTCTGAACAATATGAATAACATATCTACTTCACGGATGTAGGTCCATTTCTGAGACACATTGAAAAGTTTCTCCCTTTATAAAACTTTGAGAGCCATCACGTTACTTAAGGCGTTTAGATGATAAACTGACATTTGGTCAAGAAACACAATCCCAATCGTGATTAATAATGATCAGTGAAATATAGTAAAAGTATTTTGTCATAGAAACCCTGTAGAACTGACTATCGTATATAATAGGATTTATTGAATAAATTGATAAAAAAATGAAACAACAGTTGGAGTGGGATTCAGTGAAGTAGAAGCAACTAAAATCACATAAAAACCAGATACTCTAAACATTTGCAGGTAACTACGTACAAGACCTTTACTCTCTCTCTCTCTCTCTCTCTCTCTCTCTCTCTCTCTCTCTCCTCTCTCTCTCTCTCTCTCTCTCTCTCTCTCTCTCTCTCTCTCCTCTCTCTCTCTCTTTTTATATTCTTTTTGATTATTGTGGACAGGGGTTTATCCAAAATATCACTACATCAGTAATCTTTCATTGTAGATCAGAAATAAAGACAAGATTTATTGCCATCTTTAAAGATATTTTTTTTTTTTTACAAAATGTTCACAATTTGATGATTGTGTGTTTCTTCAATCACATCGATTCATAAACGCAAATAAACTTAAAGAGAGAGAGAGAGAGAGAGAGAGAGAGAGAGAGAGAGAGAGAGAGAGAGAGAGA
>NC_090726.1:168626629-168629129 GCF_036898095.1 Palaemon carinicauda
GAGTCACCTGTATCAGTTACTGGATATACACAATAAGTGGACAGCACGAATGTGGACATAAACCCGACTAACAATTTGCCATTCATGTATAATAATCTCAAACATATATTTTACATAATCAGATCAATCTATTCCATACTATCTCTCATCCTTATTATATATATATATATATATATATATATATATATATATATATATATATATATATATATATATATATATATTATATATATATATATATATACACATATAAATCGCAACATTCTTTATTGTATCTACTTCTTCATTCCTAAAAGTAGTGTAGAAGAGAGAGGTGTGAGAGAGATTGAGTATTGGCCGAGACGGGGCTTACGCCTCTATGAAGAGTTGTGGACGTCAAAAAGAGGCTCCTTAAGTGTCATCAATCGTTTGGGAAGGGATATGAAAGCCATAAGGCTTTTAATAAGGAACCCGAACCTTCAAATTTTCAATACGATGGCTCGCATCTGGAAGGTCTTCATATCCTCATAAGTTCATTTTTATTCCTTCCATGCCCTGACATCTTGAATGAATGTCCACATATCATTCCATAATGGGTTTCGAGTGAAGCTCTCAAACTTATTGATGATGAGGTTTTCCCCTATCTATTTTTTTCTCTCTGATTCAAAGGGGATATTTTATAATCTTCCTCTTCCGATGTCGTTATGAAAATAGATGTTATTAAAACATTTGGTCACTGGCAGCTGAGTTTCTCTTGTTCATATTCTTTAGATTTACAATGGAATCGTACCATATTCAATTGAGCTTTTAATAACTTTTAAAACATTTTATGATTGACTTTTCAAAGATAAGGACTGAAGCCCTATCAACATTCTATAATAAATACTGACGAGATAGTTTAGTAAATCTTAGGAATTTCATCACCTTTTCAGAAATTCTGAACAATATGAATATATCCACTTCATGGATGTAGGTCCATTTGTGGGACATTAGAAATTTTCTCCCTTTACAAAACTTTGAAAGTCATCATGTTAGCTACGCGCGTTCACATGATAAACAAACATTTGGCCAGTGAACACAATCATAATCGTGATTAATAGTGATTAGTGAAAATATAATAAAAGTGTGTTGTCATAGAAAACCTGTAGAAGTGAATATCATATAGAACAAGGTTTATTAAGTTGAAAGAAAAAAATAAATGATTGTTGAAGTGGGATTTAATAAAGGATAGGAGCTAAATTCAGATTAAAAGCAAGTCCTCTAAACATTTTCAGGTAACCACGTACATGTCCTTTGCTTTCCTCTATGAGTTAAAAAGTTCTTTTAAAGAACAAAAGGTTAGACTAAAAAATCTTGCAAGCATCCAAAATCCTGTTGACTCCTTGTAACCCCCCCCCCCCTCTCTCTCTCTCTCTCTCTCTCTCTCTCTCTCTCTCTCTCTCTCTCTCTCTCTCTCTCTTTCTAAAATAGAGATATGTGTTTTTTTAGATAATACTAGCTTATTATGTATAATATATATATTACTATATTTAATTACATTTTGTTTTATTGTTGCTGAAGGGGGTCTATCCAAAACATCACCATAGCAGTACACTTTCATTGTACAACAGTTAGAACAACAAGAGATTTATTACCATTTTAAGCTTAGAAATATAGTGTTCATAAAATTATCACACTTTCAAGATTATGTGTTTCTTGAATTACAAATATTCATAATCTCAATTAATGAGAGAGAGAGAGAGAGAGAGAGAGAGAGAGAGAGAGAGAGAGAGAGAGAGAGAGAGAGAGAGAGAGAGAGAGAGAGATATTTGCTTCAGCAGGTTAATACCTAACCCGTTGTTTTAGAAACTATCTAAATGAACAATGAGCAAAACAAGGACCAAATATGCTATTTATAACGTTGCATATTTCATACAAATTGGCAAAATTTGGTCTCATAGTTGATATTGTCTATTGTTGAATGCTACATTTAGTTGCAAACATAATAATTTCCATGTGAAAACAAATTAGTCTATTTTTTTTTTACAACCGATCAACATGTTACATAAAAGTCGTTGCATTCGATTTGCTCCCAATTTTTTATTCATCATAAAGTATTATCCCCTCTCAAAAGAATGGATAATATAGTCAGGTGAGATGAAGGTCTTTTGCAAAAAAACAATAGTTTAAAGATACACCACGCTGTAATACATGTTTATTCCCCTTATCAATGTAACTTCACGAAAACCAGGAAAAAAAACAAATATAATAAAACTGCCGTAATCTTAAGATATGGATATTCATCTAAAGTCTTAACAAATAACAGAAACAATATTTTCATATATTAAGAGTTACAGTATTCCAAATGTTGTAGGCTATGGTAATTGTTCTTCTTTGTTAAATATAAGTTGAGAAATGTCATTTACATTGACAAGGAAAATGTTTAGATCGTGAGATGTTTGTAGTGATAAAAAGTTGATTGAGTCTAGACATATGATTAGAAAGAAACTAAAAATCGTCAGCTGTAAAAGCCTAGCGCCTG
>NC_090726.1:168632122-168637122 GCF_036898095.1 Palaemon carinicauda
ATCTGTCCTCTCTCCCACAGAATTTGCGTTGATAACTTTGAAAAGAGACTGGATGTTGGAGGCGTGGAAATTCGATCACCGGCTGGGAAAACTAAACCACATTTATAAATCTATCTATCTATATACCAAGGCACTTCCCCCAATTTTGGGGGGTAGCCGACACCAACAATGAAACAAAACAAAAAGGGGACCTCTACTCTCTCTGTTCCTTCAGCCTAATCAGGGACCCAACCGAGTTCAGCTGGTACTGCTAGGGTGCCACAGCCCAACCTCCCACATTTCCACCACAGATGAAGCTTCATAATGCTGACTCCCCTACTGCTGCTACCTCCACGGTCATCTAAGGCCCCGGAGGAAGCAGCAGGGCCTACTGGAACTGCGTCACAATCGCTCGCCATTCATTCCTATTTCTAGCACGCTCTCTTGCCTCTCTCACATCTATCCTCCTATCACCCAGAGCTTTCTTCACACCATCCATCCACCCAAACCTTGGCCTTCCTCTTGTACTTCTCCCATCAACTCTTGCATTCATCACCTTCTTTAGCAGACAACCATTTTCCATTCTCTCAACATGACCAAACCACCTCAACACATTCATATCCACTCTAGCCGCTAACTCATTTCTTACACCCGTTCTCTCCCTCACCACTTCGTTCCTAACCCTATCTACTCGAGATACACCAGCCATACTCCTCAGACACTTCATCTCAAACACATTCAATTTCTGTCTCTCCATCACTTTCATTCCCCACGACTCCGATCCATACATCACAGTTGGTACAATCACTTTCTCATATAGAACTCTCTTTACATTCATGCCCAACCATCTATTTTTTACTACTCCCTTAACTGCCCCCAACACTTTGCAACCTTCATTCACTCTCTGACGTACATCTGCTTCCACTCCACCATTTGCTGCAACAATAGACCCCAAGTACTTAAACTGATCCACCTCCTCAAGTAACTCTCCATTCAACATGACATTCAACCTTGCACCACCTTCCCTTCTCGTACATCTCATAACCTTACTCTTACCCACATTAACTCTCAACTTCCTTCTCTCACACACCCTTCCAAATTCTGTCACTAGTCGGTCAAGCTTCTCTTCTGTGTCTGCTACCAGTACAGTATCATCCGCAAACAACAACTGATTTACCTCCCATTCATGGTCATTCTCGCCTACCAGTTTTAATCCTCGTCCAAGCACTCGAGCATTCACCTCTCTCACCACTCCATCAACATACAAGTTAAACAACCACGGCGACATCACACATCCCTGTCTCAGCCCCACTCTGACTGGAAACCAATCACTCACTTCATTTCCTATTCTAACACATGCTTTACTACCTTTGTATAAACTTTTCACTGCTTGCAACAACCTTCCACCAACTCCATATAACCTCATCACATCCCACATTGCTTCCCTATCAACTCTATCATATGCTTTCTCCAGATCCATAAACGCAACATACACCTCCTTACCTTTTGCTAAATATTTCTTGCATATCTGCCTAACTGTAAAAATCTGATTCATACAACCCCTACCTCTTCTAAAACCACCCTGTACTTCCAAGATTGCATTCTCTGTTTTATCCTTAATCCTATTAATCAGTACTCTACCATACACTTTTCCAACTACACTCAACAAACTAATACCTCTTGAATTACAACACTCATGCACATCTCCCTTACCCTTATATAGTGGTACAATACATGCACAAACCCAATCTACTGGTACCATTGACAACACAAAACACATATTAAACAATCTCACCAACCATTCAAGTACAGTCACACCCCCTTCCTTCAACATCTCAGCTTTCACACCGTCCATACCAGATGCTTTTCCTACTCTCGTTTCATCTAGTGCTCTCCTCACTTCCTCTATTGTTATCTCTCTCTCATTTATAAATGAAAAAGATAAAGTCGATCCCCTCTATTGCTGATGCTATTTATTCATAAATACCAATAAGTAAATGTAGACTAGCATTTTTGCTTTAACCCTAGAAGCAATCTTTTGCAATCTATATTTCAAAGGACGTTTAGTGTAACTGAAGAATAGGAGTATTGGATATTTGATATCGTTCTCTAGTCACATTCCACACTTTTCTTTTGCTCATATTGCTTCGATACTCAGAGATGAAAGCAATGTTTTCATATATCACCATTAGGTGTAACGATGAAGGTGGTGGGAAACCTCGTTAAAGGTGATGTATATCAGAGCTATTAATTCCCTTTTTAGCAGCGAACAGAAACGACTTACTCTGTGTCTTGTGATGTATTTGGAGATATTTTCAGGGTTTCTGGACCTGACATATGAGGGTGATGAAACAAGTGCCTGGTTGCTTTTACTGGCAGGCGCTAGGCTTTTACAGCTGACGATTTTTAGTTTCTTTCTAATCATATGTCTAGACTCAATCAACTTTTTATCACTACAAACATCTCACGATCTAAACATTTTCCTTGTCAATGTAAATGAAGACATTTCTCAACTTATATTTAACAAAGAAGAAAAATTACCATAGCCTACAACATTTGGAATACTGTAACTCTTAATATATGAAAATATTGTTTCTGTTATTTGTTAAGACTTTAGATGAATATCCATATCTTAAGATTACGGCAGTTTTTATTATAGGTTTTCGTGAAGTTACATTGATAAGGGGATAAACATGTATTACAGCGTGGTGTATCTTTAAACTATTGTTTTTTTGCAAAAGACCTTCATCTCACCTGACTATATTATCCATTCTTTTGAGAGGGGATAATACTTTATGATGAATAAAAAATTGGGAGCAAATCGAATGCAACGACTTTTATGTAATATGTTGATCGGTTGTAAAAAAAAAAATAGACTAATTTGTTTTCACATGGAAATTATTATGTTTGTAACTAAATGTAGCATTCAACAATAGACAATATCAACTATGAGACCAAATTTTGCCAATTAGTATGAAAATATGCAACGTTATAAATAGCATATTTGGTCCTTGTTTTGCTCATTGTTCATTTAGATAGTTTCTAAAACAACGGGTTAGGTATTAACCTGCTGAAGCTAATATCTCTCTCTCTCTCTCTCTCTCTCTCTCTCTCTCTCTCTCTCTCTCTCTCTCTCTCTCTCTCTCTCTCTCTCTCTCTCTCTCTCTCTCTCTCTCTTAATTGAGATTATGAATATTTGTAATTCAAGAAACACATAATCTTGAAAGTGTGATAATTTTATGAACACTATATTTCTAAGCTTAAAATGGTAATAAATCTCTTGTTGTTCTAACTGTTGTACAATGAAAGTTTACTGCTATGGTGATGTTTTGGATAGACCCCCTTCAGCAACAATAAAACAAAATGTAATTAAATATAGTAATATATATATTATACATAATAAGCTAGCATTATCTAAAAAAACACATATCTCTATTTTAGAAAGAGAGAGAGAGAGAGAGAGAGAGAGAGAGAGGAGAGAGAGAGAGAGAGAGAGAGAGAGAGAGAGAGAGAGAGAGAGAGAGAGAGAGAGGGTTACAAGGAGTCAACAGGATTTTGGATGCTTGCAAGATTTTTTAGTCTATACTTTTGTTCTTTAAAAGAACTTTTTAACTCATAGAGGAAAGCAAAGGACATTAGTGTTATTGAGACGTATTAAGACTAAACTAAGAACCAGGAAAAAAATTACATTGAAATTGAATGCATAAAAAATTAGATCTCTTTGATAAAGCGTATGGAATGTAATCGTTGAATATTTTGAGATTTTAGAGAATTAGGCAACTGATTATAATGGAGGCCTAGTTATTACAAATTACAGTTAGCAGCGATTTATAGTGACGCTATTTCAATAACACTAATTGGTGGAGATTGAGAGATAATATTTGAGTAAATAATGTATTCCATTAGCATTATTAGACTTAATAGTTTTTTTTTCTCTTTTCTTTTTGACATAATCAAAACGTCTAATGCATTATATTATATAGAGAGAATGTTGAGGTTTTTTCAGCTTTGTCAAGAAAGTATTACACTTTTTTTTCTCTAACAATTAATTATTATAAAAATTACATGACAGATGTTACCAAACTTTTGAGTTATGTATTATTGAGCGTGGTTTTCATAGTATAGATAGCATTGATATTAAAACTCTCAAAATTAAAATGACACGAAACTGTAGCTTGAAATCTGCTACCTAATACTTTAAGTCACTGCACATGACCTCAATAATAATAATAATAATAATAATAATAATAATAATAATAATAATAATAATAATAATAATAATAATAATAATAATAATAATAATAATAATAATAATAATGATATTTTTATTTAATCTACCACTCGTCGGTATCGAAAAGCTTAATTAATAATTTTGTTTCTTTATCTTTCATTTTTGTTGTCTATTTTCCATTGAGTTCTGAAATAATATCGATTTTTACGAGCACCAACAGGCTGGAAGAAGGTCTTCCGCTCCACTTGCTCTTCGCATTAACTTTATTTTCTTTTCTTACCATCTCTCATAATTTTTCGTACTGTTTTTAGCATTTGGATTTTCTCTTTTCTCCCTCTGGTTTTAATGTTTTCATAAATTTTGGTGTGCTTTTTTCCCTCTTCCTCTGGAGTACCTCTCTCTCTCTCTCTCTCTCTCTCTCTCTCTCTCTCTCTCTCTCTCTCTCTCTCTCTCTCTCTCTCTCTCTCTCTCTCTCCTCTCTCTCTTATGATATTTAATAAATACAACTATTCTCTTGTTTTATCAATAGATGCTATCATAATTTTTTATTTCAAATAACTCTTTTGCTATTCTATCATTTTTTTTAAGATTATCATATATGTTTTGAACAATACTATTTTCTCGTGCTTTTAATCAACTTGCAACCCCTTGTATATCACTGATTTAATTGCATATAATGCTATTAATTTCTATATATGGTGTTGCTCCCATTGTTAGCGTTTACACGGAATATTAAAATTCTCTGTGTTGTTGTACGGTAGACAGTACATATACACGATATATCACACAT
>NC_090726.1:168639622-168647122 GCF_036898095.1 Palaemon carinicauda
ATATATATATATATATATATATATATATATATATATATATATATGTATATATATATATATTATATATATATATATATATATATATATATATATATATATATATATATATATATATATATATATTCATATATATATTTCCAAGAGAGATGTACTATGGCACAAATAAACACGTTAGGATATGGACCACATATTTTCAAGATCAAGGTCAAGGTCACATTGACAAAAAAGGTCAGAATCGAGATTTGACTATACATCTGTCATATGTTATCTTATATTCTTGAAACAAAGTCCAATATATTCATTTTCAATGCCGAAAATATAATTTTGTATATCAAAATAGTGAAAATGTAGTTACTGGCAGATAGAAAACTACAGATGGGTTTCTAAATGACATCATGACCTTTGAATCTGCGACCTTTATAGGTGACACTCAATATCACCAGACCTTTGCTAAGTTCATATTCTTACTTGCTTACTATTGTTGCCGGATGCTGCAATTCTACAAAAAAATATTTAGAGCAATGGTAGTGTTTTCGTTAAGATTCATTGGGAGAGGCGAAGTTTGCCGCTTCTGACTCTGCTCGTTGAAAATTTTACCATCACTACAGGTTTAAATCTATCAAAATTTAAAAGATTATTCCTCTAATCAATCTTCAGTTTATTACATAGAAGAAATAACTGATTGTAGATGGTTTTCATGTTCCATCTCTTGGAATCTTTGATAACAATTTTACATTCTGTATAGACCCTGTCAAAAAGTAGTAATGTTATGATTTACTGCTCTAAAATTCTTGTTTGGGATCCCTTACTAGGCCCTTTTATGCAATTTCCTAATATATTGTTATATATCATTATAAAGTTATGTAGTGTGAATCCTCTTATTGAATCTTCATCTAATATCTCTTCTATAAAAACTACAACCGAAGAGAGAGAGAGAGAGAGAGAGAGAGAGAGAGAGAGAGAGAGAGAGAGAGAGAGAGAGAGAGAGAGAGAGAGAGAGAGAGAGAGAGATTGAAAAACGGGAAGAATCATAATAAAAATTTCTCCCTTCGAAACGGAGGGGAGGAAAGCACACATGACAGCCCGCTACAAACAAAATCTATTTGACTGAACATTTTACTCCCAGGTTAAGCTCATTTCTGTTAAAATTGAGCTTTGAAAGGGGAAACTGTAACTGCGACCTTATCTGTAACGAGGCCTCCCTATCTCTCTCTCTGTATGAGACCTCGCATGCAAATGCTAGTGACTAATCTGTTCTCTCTGCAGACCATTTAACGTTGATAACTTTGAAAGCAGAGTAGATGCAGGAGGCGGCGATATTCGATCACCTGATGAGTTAATCTAAACCATATCTATAAATGAAAAACATAAAGTCGATCCCCTCTATTGCCGATGCTATGTGTGCATAAATAATAAGTAAATGTTGACTGGCGTTTCTCGCTGCATCCTTGGAATAAAGTTTTTCCAATCTATATTTAAAAAGATTTTTAGTATAGAAGAAGAATAGGCGTATTGAATATTTGGTATTGTACTTTAGTCCCATTTGTCACCTTCCTTTTGTTCCTATTGCCTCGATGCTAAGATATGAAAGCAGTGGATTCATATATCACCATTAGGAGTAACACTAAAGGTGGTGGGAAACCTCGTTAAAGGTGATGCATATCGGAGCCATTAATTCCCCTTTAGCAGCGAGCAGAATTACTGCCTTGCTATATTGCTTGTGATGTATTTGGAGATACTTTTAGGGTCTCTTGATCAGACATATGAGGGTGATAATGGAATTGCCTTGTTAATTTTACTAGCAGGTGCCCAGCTTCTGTGGCTAATGATATCTAGTTTCATTCTAATCATATGTATAGACTTAATAATTTCTAAAAGAAATTTTACCAACCTTTTATCATTGCACACGTGTTATGATCTAAGCAGTCTTTCTTGTCAATGTAAATAAAGTCACGTTTGAACTAAAATTTCATTGAGAAGAAATATATGGCCTACAACATTTGCAAATATTATAACGCTTAGTATATCAAGATATTTTTTTCTGTTATATGTTTAGATGAATATTCATATCTTAGGATTAGGGCAGTTTTATGTTATTTTGTTTTCTATGGTTTTGGTATAGTTACATTGATAATGAACTTCAAATGAATCAATCAACCATTGATAATGATATATATATATATATATATATATATATATATATATATATATATATATATATATACATATATATATATATATATATATATATATATATATATAATATTTATATATATTATATATATATATATATATATATATATATATATATATATATATATATATATATTATATATATATATATAATATATATATATATATTAGCGTTGTTATTCATTAAACAATTGTTTTTACAGAACTACCTCCATCTCACCTGACTATATTATCGATTCTTCCAAAAGTTATAATACTCGTCGGTATATACAGAGTAAGGAACAATGCAAATACAATGACTTTTATTTATTATATAGAATGACATTTAAAAAAATAAATAATAATGATAATTTGACCTCACATACCAAGTATTTTTCGTTTGTAACTGCATGTAGCATTCAACAATAGACAATATCAACTATGAACCCGAATTTCGCCTATATTGTATAAAAAAAAAAATTCAACGTAAAAATTAAATGTATTTGGTACTTCTTGTTTTGTTCATTGTTCATTTGGATAGGTTCTAGAACCTTAAATTCTTTTAAGATATTGACATTCCCTTAATTATACATTTATCAACAGAATAAAGTTAAATGTGTCAAAAAACGATATGACAATATTATATATGATGTGTAAATCGAGGAAAATTTTTAACCACTATAGAATATGGCATGGAACATTTCCTTTCCTGTCATATTCCTTACCTCCGTGAAATATGTTTCTGTTAAATATAACATATTGTTTTTTTTATCCTCGAAGTGCAAAATCTCTCTCTCTCTCTCTCTCTCTCTCTCTCTCTCTCTCTCCTCTTCTCTCTCTCTCTCTCTCTCTCTCTCTCTCATGCATAAACAGTAAGGATATTGTTCCGCATCTGGTTATTTGTATTAGGAAGTGAGCCGAATATAAAAATAAGATAAAATAGTTTTTACTTGTAGAAATGCTTCTTTCATTCATTAAAGACGATATTTCTCTCAACTTTGTGAGCTTTTGTAGCTATTGATAAGAAACATTAGAGTTCACACTAAAAAAAATGGATTTGAATAGTAAAATATACTCTGCGGAAGTTCCCACTGAATGGCAGTTTTATGGAAACTAATAGGACCATTAGGAAAAATCGGATTGCTCTTCAAACTTAAATGATTGTCAGTATTTGGAATGAGAAAAAAACATTTTCCAGAGGGAGTAGATATAAATGAAAGAAATGGAGAAGGGTCCAGGTGTTGATAAACCTTTTTTATTATTGAGGATATTATCTTTGCCTTTATATTTCTATTATGAAAAACTATGTGTGAAATTTCTTACACACATGCAAAGAGAGAAACACCCAGAGACACAGATATATATATCTCTCTCTCTCTCTCTCTCTCTCTCTCTCTCTCTCTCTCTCTCTCTCTCTCTCTCTCTCTCTCTCTCTCTCTCTCTTTAAGTTTATTTGCGTTTATGAATCGATGTGATTGAAGAAACACACAATCATCAAATTGTGAAAATTTTGTAAAAAAAAAAAAATATCTTTAAAGATGGCAATAAATCTTGTTCTTTATTTCTGATCTACAATGAAAGTTTACTGATGCAGTGATATTTTGGATAAACCCCTGTCCACAATAATCAAAAAGAATATAAAAAGAGAGAGAGAGAGAGAGAGAGAGAGAGAGAGAGAGAGAGAGAGAGAGAGAGAGAGAGAGAGAGAGAGAGAGAGAGAGAGAGAGAGAGAGAGTAAAGGTCTTGTACGTAGTTACCTGCAAATGTTTAGAGTATCTGGTTTTTATGTGATTTTAGTTGCTTCTACTTCACTGAATCCCACTCCGACTGTTGTTTCATTTTTTTTATCAATTTATTCAATAAATCCTATTATATACGATAGTCAGTTCTACAGGGTTTCTATGACAAAATACTTTTACTATATTTCACTGATCATTATTAATCACGATTGGGATTGTGTTTCTTGACCAAATATCAGTTTATCATCTAAACGCCTCAAGTAACGTGATGGCTCTCAAAGTTTTATGAAGGGAGAAACTTTCAATGTGTCTCAGAAATGGACCTACATCCGTGAAGTAGATATGTTATTCATATTGTTCAGAATTTCTGAAAATGGGATAAAATTCATGAGATTTAATAATCTCTTTCGTCGTTATTTATTATAGAATGTTGATAGGGCTTCAGTCTTTATATTTGAAAACACAATTATATTTTTTCATTTTTATTCTATTCAACTCTATATTGAATGTGGTACGTTCTTATTGTAATTCTACATCATATGAACAAGGGAAACTCAGCTGCCATTGACCAAATGTTTTAATAACATCTGTTTTCATAAAGAAATCAGAAGAGGAAGATTATGAACCATCCCCTTTGAATCAGAAATAAAAAGGAAACAGGATAAAACCTCATCATCAATATGTTCGGACGCTTCACTTGAAATCCACAACGGAATGATATGTGGACATTCATTCAAGATGGCAGAATCTGAAAGGAATAAACATGAACTTATGAGGATATGAAGACCTTCCAGATGTGAGGCATCGTATTAGAAATTTGACGGTCCAGTGCCTTATTAAAAGCCTTTTGGCTTTCATAGCCCTTCCCAAAAGATTGATGATACTTAAGGACCCTCTTTTGACACCCACAACTATTCATAAAGGAGTAAACCACGTCTCGGCAAATGCTCAATCTCTCTCACACCTTTCTCTTCTTCACTCTCTACTTTCATGGTTAGGAAAAGAAGATACAATAAAGAATATTATGATTTTTTATAGTTTTATATTAAGGATGAGAGGTAGTATGGAGTGTTTTGATTTGATTAAGTAAAATATATGTTTTAGATTATTATATATAAATGGCATATTGTTAGTCAGACTTATGCCCATATTCGTGCTGCACACTTATTGTGTATATACATTTATTGATACAGGTGACTCGAAAGGATTTTTGGTTCTGGTCTATTTTATCATGTTGTGAATATAATTTCATAACCAAGGTTTTCATTGGGAAATGGATAGTTATATTACTTATTTTTTAGTGAATGGACAACCTTTAACTCAAAACTATTCAATGTCAAAGTGAAAGTACAACATTTGGTTAAAATATTATAAGAAATACATATTGATAGGAAAATGTTATCACAATACAGAAAAATATAAAAATTATATTATATTTATGTTTTGAGTCGTATTAGTGTTATTGAGACGTATGAAGACTAAAACTAAGACCCGAGGAAAAAATTGTATTGAAATTAAATGAATTAAAAATTAGATCCCTTTCATAGAGCGTATGGAATGTAATCGATCGTCGAATATTCTGAGATTTTAGAAAACTGAACAACTCTTTGTAATTGAGGCCTAGTTCATAGAAATTACAGCCAGCGGGGATTTACAGTGATTCTATATAATAATACCAATAGGTGGAGCTGGAGAGATAATGTTTGAGTAAATAATGTATTCTAATATCATTATAAGACTAATCAGTAATTTTTTCATTGTAACGTAGTCAAGACCACGATTGTATTATATAAAAAAGAATGTTGAGGATTTATTAGGCTAGTCAAGATCTGTTACAATCTTTATTATCTTCTAATAATTAATTATTGAAAAAAAATACAAAATACTATGGAACACTAAAATTAAAATGACTCGACACGGTACCTTATCTGCTACCTAATACTTCAAGTCACTACGTATGGCCTCAATAATAATAATAATAATAATAATAATAATGATAATAATAATAATAATAATAATAATAATAATAATAATAATAATAATAATAATAATAATTGACGTTAAAGAACATGACTCCTTTTCAACTTAAAGTTAAAAAGTCCATCTCCCAATTTTGAGAAGAACCGACGTTTAATTTTAAAGTTCAATTTACTTCATCCACAAAGTTAATGAAATAATATTTTACGTTTTGTAAAATATAAAACAGATATTGAATCAAATTGATAGATTTTTAAAGAAAGAGGCCATTTTTATACAACCACACGCCAGATGTATTTAATTGAGTCGTTACGAGAAAATGTGCCCTTATTTTTTTTTTTTTTTTTTTTTTTTGCGCAACGTGAATTCAAGAGCCGCATATTTTCAAGGATTTTGTTCTCCTAAGTAGTAGTATCAAAATGCTAAACATATATTCCATAACCCTGATGAAAATCTATATATGATCTTTTTTCATTTATATATGATTTTAAACAAATATTAGTTGTATGGAATGGAAAGGAGGACTAGTTCCAGGACATTATGGAGACAATATTTCCGCCGGAATCTATGAAAGTATCCTATGTTTTCGAGTATTCTTATTATCAAACAAATCCAAGGGAATTCAATTGCTTACCAGAAATGATATGATCATAGGGAAGTGTAAATATGCACTAAGTTTGATTATATTTCATTGTAATGAGAATTATTTTATATATCATAATTTTCGTTTCATAAAATTATTTTTCATCAAATAACAGGCCATTTATTTGAGAGGGAAAGAAAATGCTATTGATGTTAAAAACTAATCTACCTTGATGCAAGATGCGTTAACTTTTCTTTTTTAATATCTATGAAAACAAAACTAATTAGTGTCAAAAGTTCCTTATATCCTTGGGCAGAAGTATTTCAATGAAAAAATGTAATGAACGATTTGATATATAGGAGATAAGATTTACTGATGGGAATTTATTTTACGATGCAGTCAGTAATGGTCGTTACAATATTTATGAATATAATGAAGCTGGAAAAATAGAATTTTTTCACTGCTGATGATAATATTAATTATAATGATAATTATACAGTTAGACGAGTGACATGGAAAACGTTTTAATAGGAATATAACAATTCTTGTAATACTGAAATTTTTTTATTTCCGAGACATTCTGTAATATCCAGGAAACAATTTCAAACTAAAAATCAAACAAATATCGTAATAAAAAGAAGGTACAAATCACATATATCATAACTTATAATACATTGTATTTCTTTCATACAAAATCTGCAACGTAACTTACATTAACTGCTCTTTGAGTTGCGTAGGGATAAGATGCGGATTCCAATGATTTCGAGGCAATAGCTTCCTACAGTTAAAACATACTGCTAATAATAGCTGAATATATTGAAATACATTTCCGGTAACTAGTGATATACTTTGATGAATCTTCTTGAAATATTACTTATGGTTGCTCTGGTTCGCATGTCATGTAGATGTGAATAGTTAGTCACTCATTGTATACGCCTGTGTTTTAATTTTATGTTGAAAAATATGACTTCGAAATGTTTCAAAATTATACGAAACACTCAAAAATTGTATGCTATACTTGGCACTCTA
>NC_090726.1:168659622-168661061 GCF_036898095.1 Palaemon carinicauda
AGAGCTAATAAAACCGGGGGTAAAAAGTAAATATCAGGAAAGGTTGAAAATGGCATATGACGAGGTCGAGAGTAAGAGAAACTGGTAATTTAGAGAAGGAGTTGGGATTGCAAGTGATGTGTGTGGCAAGAAGGTTGTTGGAGGCAGCATGAGGAAGGGCAGTGAATGGTAGAATTAAGGAGTAAAGTTAAAAGTGGAAGAGAAAAGAGGGTTTTTGAAGAATGGCTGCAGAGTAATGGTATAGAGAAGTAATGAAAAATATAGAGAGAAAAATGTGGAAGTAAAGCGCAAGGTACGTGAGGCAAAGAGGGCCGCTGACCTGAGGTGGGGTCAGGGATTGGGTCAGTCCATATGACGAGAATAAGAAGAAGTTTTGGAAAGAAGTGAAGAGAGTAAGGAAGGCTGGCGCAAGAATTGAAGAGACAGTGAAAGATGGAAATGGAAGGTTGTTAAAAGGAGAGGAGGCTAGGAAAAGGTGGGCGAAATATTTTGAAAGTTTGCTGAATGTTGAGGATAATAGGGAGGCAGATATAATTGCTGTTCCAAGTGTTGATTTGCCAGTGATGGGAGATGAGAATGAGAGGGAGATTACAATAGAGGAAGTGAGGAGAGCACTAGATGAAACGAGATTAGGAAAAACATCTGGTATGGATGGTGTGAGAGCTGAGATGTTGAAGGAAAGGGTGTGTGACTGTACTTGAATGGTTGGTGGAGATTGTTTAATATGTGTTTTGTGTTGTCAATGGTAACATTAGATTGGGTTTGTGCATGTATTGTACCACTATTAAAGGGTAAGGGAGATGTGCATGAGTGTTGTAATTCAAGAGGCATTTAGTTTGTTGAGTGTAGTTGGAAAAGTGTATGGTAGATTAATGATGATAGTATTAAGGATGAAACAGAGAATGCAATCTTGGAAGTACAGGGTGGTTTTAGAAGAGGTAGGGGTTGTATGAATCAGATATTTATAGTTAGGCAGTTATGCGAGAAATATTTAGCAAAAGGTAAGGAGGTGTATGTTTCGTTTATGGATCTGGAGAAAGCATATGATAGGGAAGCAATGTGGAATGTGATGAGGTTATATGGAGTTGGTGGAAGGTTGTTGCAAACAGTGAAAAGTTTCTACAAAGGTAGTAAAGCATGTGTTAGAATAGGAAATGAAGTAAGTGATTGGTTTCCGGTGAGAGTGGGGCTGAGACAAGGATGTGTGATGTCGCCGTGGTTGTTTAACTTGTATGTTGATGGAGTGGTGAGAGAGGTGAATGCTCGAGTGCTTGGACGGAGGATTAAAACTGGTAGGCGAGAATGACCATGAATGGGAGGTAAATCAGTTGTTGTTTGCGGATGATACTGTACTGGTAGCAGACACAGAAGAGAAGCTTGACCGACTTGTTACAGAATTTGGAAGGGAGTGTGAGAGAAGGAAGTTTGAGAGTTAATGT
>NC_090726.1:168664061-168676561 GCF_036898095.1 Palaemon carinicauda
GCATCAATACAAACATTGATTATCGTTCCTTTTTTTGTCGCTTTTTTATCATTTTCGTACTGTTTTTGCCAACTGAAGTTGTTTTTTTTTTTCTGATTTTAATGCCTTTATAATTTTTGTCTGCATTTTCCCCTCTTTCTTTGGAACAGTTGTTTCCCTCCTGTCACTCTCTCTCTCTCTCTCTCTCTCTCTCTCTCTCTCTCTCTCTCTCTCTCTCTCTCTCTCTCCCAAATCTATACCAGGAAAACTAAGGAAGACACACAGGATATTAATCCACGACGCACCAACATCGACAATGCAGCTACTATTATTGCGCAGCCAGCTCATATAAGAAACATATCAGGAGTGAGCGTAGATGTGTTTAGGAATAAGCTCGATAAACACTTAAGATGCATCCCAGACAATCCAAGACTGGAAGAAACAAAATACACCGGAAGATGCATAAGCAACTCTCTGGTGGATATACGAGGTGCCTCACACTGAGGGACCTGGGGGAACCCAAACATAAAATTAGGCAATAAGGTAAGGTACGTCTCTCTCTCTCTCTCTCTCTCTCTCTCTCTCTCTCTCTCTCTCTCTCTCTCTCTCTCAAGTTTTTTTAATTATTACAGCTATTCTTCCTCCTTTTTTCAATGAATTCATTGGTACAACCCTAACTCTAAAGTTAATCAACAATAACTATGAAAAATTCATTATTTTCAATTTCAAATATTTCTCTTTCTGACACTATCATTTAATTATTAGAAATATTATTATATCCCTTTTGACATATTACTATTTTCTCGTGCTCTGAATTAACATGTAACGTTATGTATTTCACTTAATTAACTGCATTCAATGCTATTGATTTCTTCTATATTATTATTATTATATTTACATTACCTTAAATATTTCCCTCATAGAGTGTCGTATTGAGCTGGTTATCGTTGATGAAGTGCATACGGATACAACCTTTTATTATTATTATTATTATTATTATTATTATTATTACTATCCAAGCTACAACCCTAGTTGGAAAAGCAAGATGCTATAAGCCCAGGGGCTCCAACAGGGAAAAATAGCTCAGTGAGGAAAGGAAATAAGGAAATAAATAAATGAAGAGAACAAATTAACAATAAATCATTCTAAAATAAGAAACAACGTCAAAACAGACATGTCATATAATAAACTATCAACAACATCAAAAACAAATATGTCATAAATAAACTATAAAAAGACTATGTCTGCCTGGTCAACAAAAAAGCATTTGCTCCAACTTTGAACTTTTGAAGTTCTACTGATTCAACCACCCGATTAGGAAGATCATTCCACAACTTGGTCACAGCTGGAATAAAACTTCTAGAGTACTGCGTAGTATTGAACCTCGTGATGGCGAAGGCCTGGCTATTAGAATTAACTGCCTGCCTAGTATTACGAACAGGATAGAATTGTCCAGGGAGATCTGAATGTAAAGGGATGGTCAGAGTTGTGAAAAATCTTATGCAACATACATAATGAACTAATTGAACGACGGTGCCAGAGATTAATATCTAGATCAGGAATAAGAAATTTAATAGACCGTAAGTTTCTGTCCAACAAATTAAGATGAGAATCAGCAGCTGAAGACCAGACAGGAGAACAATACTCAAAACAAGGTAGAATGAAAGAATTAAAACACTTCTTCAGAATAGATTGATCACCGAAAATCTTGAAAGACTTTCTCAATAAGCCTATTTTTTGTGAAATTGAAGAAGACACAGACCTTATATGTTTCTCAAAAGTAAATTTACTGTCGAGAATCACACCTAAAATTTTGAAAGAGTCATACATATTTAAAGAAACATTATCAATACTGAGATCCGGATGATGAGGAACCACCGTCCTTGACCTACTTACAATCATACTTTGAGTTTTGTTAGGATTCAACTTCATACCCCATAATTTGCACCATGCACTAATTCTAGCTAAATCTCTATTAAGGGATTCACCAACCCTAGATCTACATTCAGGGGATGGAATTGATGCAAAGAGAGTAGCATCATCTGCATATGCAACAAGCTTGTTTTCTAGGCCAAACCACATGTCATGTGTATATAGTATGAAAAGTAATGGGCCAAGAACACTACCCTGTGGAACACCAGATATCACATTCCTATAATCACTATGGTGCCCATCAACAACAACTCTTTGAGATCTATTACTTAAAAAATCAATAATAATGCTAAGAAACGACCCACCCACTCCCAACTGTTTCAGTTTGAAAACAAGGGCCTCATGATTAACACGGTCAAAGGCAGCACTAAAATCAAGGCCAATCATACGAAGTTCCCGACCACAATCAAGGGATTTCTGTACAGCATTGGAGATTGTAAGCAGGGCATCACATGCTCCAAGGCCTTTACGAAAACCAAATTGCAAACTAGGAAGTAGATGATTACCTTCAGCAAACCTATTAAGACGTTTTGCCAGAAGACGTTCAAAAACTTTAGATAATATGGGAGTTATGGAAATTGGGCGGTAATCAGTGGGACTTGAGCTACCACAAACACATTTACATAGAGGAGTAACATTACCAATTCTCCAACTAGTGCTAAAAGCTCCTCTTCTTGCTAACTTGCGCAAAATAACAGATAACTTTGGAGCTAAGAAATCTGCTGTCTTTATAAAAAACAAAGGAAAAATACCATTTGGGTCTACACCATTGTTGTCGTAATTTTACTGCATTAATAATTTATTCAATATTAAAAATATTCACTGTATTTTGATATGAAAATTTCAACTTTTCCTTCTCTTTTATCTTATGTAATCTAGTTTTATTCCGTGGGAACCTGTTTTGTCATTTTTTTTTTCTTCATGATCTACACGGAATGATTAGGAATGGAAAGTAATAATAATAATAATAATAATAATAATAATAATAATAATAATAATAATAATAATAATAATAATAATAATAATAGTACCAGCAACAATAATGGTATGATTATCAAATGACTCACCAGAAAAGAATAGTCACAGTGAAATCCGCCATTAAAAACACGCATATACCAGAGGTAAAATAACGTGACTTAATTTCCCTCTATTCCCAAGCCCAAATGCAAACCAGAAACACCTGCTATTTCAGATAGGACTAATCCAATATGCATGAAGCAGGGTCGACTTGGCCTAAAAGGATCACCTGGAGAGTTTAATTTGGCATTAGTATGCATTACCTTTATAATACTAATCCCACGGGTTCAGCTGAGACATATCCAATTGTCCTCCTTTGATCCCTTTTCATTAACTCGTCCCTGGAACTATAAATCACCACTCACCTCAAACTTTCCCATCATTCACGCACTGCGTTCCTTTGTTACTTACATATACGGATTCATTTCCTTTTCTATGGATTTTGCTTGGAGGATTGATGTTGCGAACTGTTCGAGGAAATTTTTTTTCTCTCTCTCTCTCTCTCTCTCTCTCTCTCTCTCTCTCTCTCTCTCTCTCTCTCTCTCTCTCTCTCTCTCTCTCCCACACACAAACACGCGCACAAACACACCAACAGGCACGTGCAAACAAAGATTTTACAATGCAGACTAATAAGAGATCACACATTTGTTATATTTCTGTTTTGAGAAGAAATATATATGGATCAACATAGTCACTTGATAGCGACCCCGAGCATCAAAACAAAAGAAGTTTTTTCTCACGTGACTGACCCCCGTGACTGACTTTGTGGGTGATCGACCTGCAGTCGGTCACTCGCCTACATGCTCTAGTAGTGTCCAGACACGCATCGCTGTAGCTGTACTCCTTCCCAGATTTCTGAGACGCATCGGGGTCGAGCGCGACCGAGTTTACCCTTCTAAGGTAAGTTGCATAATTATCAAAGTTATTACGTATTATGAAATTGTCGTAGAATGGTGCAACTTGTATAGGTTATCAGTTGTGGAAAGTCTTGGTGGATGGTTTGGCTACCACGTGCATGATTTTTTTTTTAGTTCATCACCACGAGGACCATTTTACTGCGAGTGCCCCTTTTTCAGTTTTTTGCATTTTTTGGCCAAGTCATTTTTCCGTAAGAAATTGCCAAATAGTGTCGCAAAACTTTTGCTTTTTTAGTGTTGGAAAGTGTGTCTAGATGATCTGGCTACCCCTGCGTGACTGTTTTTGTCAGATACGCCAGAGATATTGGTATGTGGCGTATTTTCCTGCTGTTGCCAATTTCTGTTTTTTTTTTTCAAGATTTGTAAAAATTTACTACGTAGTAAGGAATTGCCATATAGTATTGATTTTTTTTCATGTTTATTTATTGGAAAGTGTGCCTTGATGGTTGGGCTACCACTGCATGAATTTTCTTTTATCTGAGATGCCGTATGATTAGAATGGTTGGCCATTTTCCGCGAGTGCCCCTTTTTCATTTTTTTTTTATTTTTTGGCTAAGTCATGTTTCCGTGAGAAATTTGGCAAGTAGTGTCGCAAAACTTTTATTTTTAATAGCATTGGAAAGTGTGTATAGATGATTGGCTACCCATGCGTGACTTTGTTTTAGCCCAGATACGCCGTAGATATTTGTGGCGTATTTTCCTGCGATTGCTAATTTCTGTTTTTTTTCAATATTTGTAAAAATTTACTACGTAGTAAGGAATTGCCATATAGTATTGATTTTTTTTCATGTTTATTTCTTGGAAAGTGTGTCTTGATGGTTCGCCTACCACGTGCATGAATTTTTTTTATCTGAGATGCCGTATATTAGAATGTAGGCCATTTTTCCGCGAGTGCTCCTTTTTATTTGTTTTGCATTTTTTTGCTTATTCATGTTACTGTAAGGAATTGGCAAATAGTGTCGCAAAACTTTTATTTTTTTTAGCATTGGAAAGTGTTTCTAGATGATCTGGCTACCCATGCCTATCTTTTTTTTTAGCCAGATATGACGTATATATAGGTATGTGTTCGATTTTCCTGCGATTGCCACTTTTTCGTTTTTTCCCATTTCTTTCAAAATTACTACGTACTGAGGAACTATCACAGAGTAATGATTCATTTAGATGTTTATTTGTCGGAAAATGTGCCTTGATGGTTTGCCTAACACGTGGCTGAAATTTTTTTTTCTGAAATGCCCACCATTAGTACGTTGCCATTTTTCATCGAGTGCCCCTTTTTATTTGTTTTGCATTTTTTTGCTTAGTCATGTTACCGTAAGGAATTGGCAAATAGTGTCGCAAAACTTATATTTTTATAGTGTTGGAAAGTGTTTCTAGATGATCTGGCTACCCATGCCTATCTTTTTTTTTAGCCAGAAATGGTGTATATATAGGTATGTGTTCGATTTTCCTGCGATTGCCACTTTTTCGTTTTTTCCCATTTCTTTCAAAATTACTACATACTAAGGAACTATCACAGAGTAATGATTCATTTAGATGTTTATTTGTCGGAAAATGTGCCTTGATGGTTTGCCTAGCACGTGGCTGAAATTTTTTTTTTCTGAAATGCCCACCATTAGCACGTTGCCATTTTTCATCGAGTGCCCCTTTTTATTTGTTTTGCCTTTTTTTGCTTAGTCATGTTACAGTAAGGAATTGGCAAATAGTGTCGCAAAACTTATATTTTTATAGTGTTGGAAAGTGTTTCTAGATGATCTGGCTACCCATGCCTAGCTTTTTTTTTTAGCCAGATATGGCGTATTTATAGGTATGTGTTCGATTTTCCTGCGATTGCCACTTTTTCGTTTTTTCCCATTTCTTTCAAAATTACTACGTACTAAGGAACTATCATAGAGTAATGATTCATTTAGATGTTTATTTGTCGGAAAATGTGACTTGATGGTTTGCTTAGCACGTGGCTGAAATTTTTATTTTTCTGAAATGCCCACCATTAGCACGTTGCCATTTTTCATCGAGTGCCCCTTTTATTTGTTTTGCTTTTTTTTGCTTAGTCATGTTACCGTAAGAAATTGGCAAGTAGTGTCGCAAAACTTATATTTTTATAGTGTTGGAAAGTGATTCTAGATGATCTGGCTACCATGCATGACATTGTTTTTTGCCTTAGATATATTGGTAGGGGATCCATTTTTCATCGAATGCATATTTCTAATTTTTTTTATTCTTTGCAGTTATCAAAATGGCGAGCAGGAGAGAATCATTGGGCTTGGATGCCACAAATCAGCTCTTAGAGCAGTTTGATAGCAATGTGGATGATGCATTGGAGATCGATGACGTCACTGACGATGAATTTGTCAATATTGATGAGTTGGAGCAGGAGGTCAGGCAGGAACAGGAGGTGACCCATAATCCTGAAATTATCGGCTTAGGGAATGGAGATGGAGAAGCCGACGATGATGTGGGGGAGGAAGAGGGGGTTGGGGCTTTTGGTTCTCTTGCTGTCCCAGCCAGCACAATAACAACTCCTGTGCCATCTACTTCACGTGGTCAGCCCCAGTAACGGTACCTCAGCTCACGCCAGTGGAGGAGAAAAGCAGAAAGAGGAGAAGGGAGGATCTACAGGCAGCCAGGGGGATGGCAATCACCCAGATAGTTGCTGAATCGGTTCAAGGTCGCGACGGTACTGTTTGGCATAGTGACCCAAATCCCACCTTCCCCAATATGTTCACACCAAGGATTGAGCCTGGGGGTCCCACTTCTCTCACGTTGGGAACGAGCAAAGTGTCCGACATTTTCTCGCTCTTTCTGAGTGACCACATGCTAGCCGAGGTTGTTTTGTATTCTAATGAACGCCTTGCCCTATAGAGGAGTCATTACCATCATAAGGGCAACGTTGCCCTCAGGGACATTGACCTGAGGGAACTGAAGGGGTTTATTGGTATCCTAATAATGACGGCAGTGCGGTCGGACAACCATACACTGTCCTGGGACATGTGGAACCTCACAGAGGGAAATCCTTTGTACAGATGTACAATGAACGAGCGTCGTTTCACCCTGTTGGTGAGGGTAATTCGGCCACCAGAGCAGAGAGGGTGAAAATGGATCGCCTCACACCCATTAGAAAACTCTTCGATCACGTGGTGACCAATTGTCGAAGCAATTATAGCCCAGGACCACATCTGACTGTGGATGAACAGCTTGTCCCTATCCAGGAGCGCTGTCCATTCAAGATGTACATTCCAAATAAACCTGCTTAGTAAGTAAAATTCTTTGTTTTTTTATATTTGCACATGTTATTATTGTTTTGTATTTATAAAAAAATTGTATTATATATATATATATATATATATATATATATATATATATATATATATATAGGCCTATATATATATATATATATATAATATATATATATATATATATATATATATATATATATATATATATATATATATATATATATATATATATATATATATATATATACATATATATTTATTTATATATAAAATATATATATATATATATATATATATATATATATATATATATATATATATATATATATATATATATATATATATATATATATATATATATATTGTGAAGTAAAGAACTTGCTATATGATTTATGTATCTAAAATATAATATATCATCTATTCTATCTCTATCTATCTCTATCTATGTATAACTTGGTCTTTTATTTATCTGATAATTTATCTTTCGTATTTGTAAACGTTTTTCTTATATATTTATCATTATTATTATTATTACTATATTGATTAGTAATATAATTGTATATTGTGTATTTTTAATAAATTTTTTTTTATCTTTTTACCTTTATTAGTTACTAATTCTATTTCCCTTCTTCTAGGTATGGTATCAAGATGCCGATACACATTACATGTGTAATGCGATTGCCTACTTGTGGAAGGACACTGTCCAGATACCAAGAGGATCGACGCTTGGAGAAGTTTTTACGTCTGATCTTGTGGCACCTTTTCAGAGAAGTGGCCGCACAGTGACGACGGATAACTTTTTCACGACGCTACGGCTCGCTTTGTCACTCGTGGATAAGGACATGCATTTGTGTGGCACCATTCGCCAAAAGCCTTATATTCCTAAGGAACTTATGGAGAAGGTGCTTCCCCCAAAGGACTCAGTGGCAGTGTTCAATTACGAACACAATCTAACTCTACAGTGTCAGCAAATTAGTAGGACTAAGAAGGTGATGCTGTTGAGTTCCCTGCATCATGATCCGTCTGAAGTCGAAAAAAGGAAGACCGACATTCAGATGTTTTATAATGCGACCAAGGGAAGTGTAGACACATTCGACCAGATGTGTTTTACATCTAGTTGTATTCGTAAGTCACGACGCTGGCCTCTGACTCTCTTTTACGGGATATTGAATATAATAATGGTAAATTCTTATATTCTCTATACGCGCTTGCCCTTCGCCAAGACAATGCTAAGGCAAACGTTCCTCAGAGATATCGCCTACGAGTTATGTGCTCCCCAGGCAATACATCGGTATCTAACGTTACACAGTTTGTCGAAGGGACTCCGTCAAATTATGGTGGATACTTTCAAGATACCTGAGCAGGAACCACCAAGACCTCAAATTGCCTTTGGCCACATAAAACTCCCTAAAAGGATTCACTGTCACAGCTGCCCACCTAGGGACGACTGCAAGACAAACACTGCGTGTCTCCGGTGCAAGAGTCCTGTTTGTCTGATCCACCAGAGTGTCCTCTGTCCTAACTGTAGCGTCTGTCCAAACTGTAACGCAGCGTTATTTGTAAGTTACAACATGAAAATTTTGTTTTCTTCTTTTTTGATTGAATATCATCAAATTTTATTAGCTAAAATATTATATTGTTTTACAATTTTTTTTTTCGATTTTATTTCCCTTAAAATTTTTTTTTTGGGGTCAGAATTCTAATTTTATAGTTGTAAAATAATCGACAATCATCCAGCAACCCACCATAAAATTTTTATGCATATCCAAGAATAATTAGATTAGTAAATAACACCTTGAAATTGACATACCCTTCCTACATTTCAGGTGGCAGATTAGGGAGTCTGAGTCAGTGTGGTTGGCGGCAATTTTGTGGACATATCCGAAGCGTAAGTTGCCCTATCTATATATATTCTTGTTCCCTATAGAATTTGTGATATTTTGGTATATTTTTACCTTCATAAATATCATATTATATATTAAATATGTGTATTTTTCTACGAAATTTCTAAGTACTCAAAAAAATGACCTTTAGATATGGCCCCTGATATAAATGTAATTTACAAAATAATGAATATTTTTTTTACATATTTCTATTTTAGGATAACATATGTTTATTTCCTAAAAAAAATAGCCACTTCCTATTTCATTTGGGTACCCAAAAAAATTCATGAAATTTGGACAATTTTTTTTGGCCAAAAAAAGTTACCCTTTTTTTCTCATTTCAGATCTTCACCTCCATGGGTCCGACTTCATCCAAAATACATCAATATGTGTCCTAAACATTCAAGAATCAATTCCTAAAAGGATTTGTGTATATATGTATATATTTTTCTTTATGAATTTTTATGTAAGGTCTTTTTTTTCTACTTAAATTTTTAAAATATTTATAATAAATAGTTTTTCTGCAGATGAGTAGTATTTATCTTTACAGTAGTTTTAAGCATTCATTGAATTTTTTTTGGCAAAAAAAAAGGAGGTTTCAGCAAAAACAGATTTTTCAAGAGTATACCCTTAAAGGGGTGTCCGAGGAGCGTACCTATCCAGGGTTAAAAAAGATAATTCAATCAAGGAAGTATTTTCATTACTGGAAAAGCTTCAATACCACTATGATCTCTCACAACATATTTCTCTAGGTTCAGGATGGATACACAATTTGATCATTGTGGCAACGAAACTTTACATGTCTAAAAAGATCCATCTATAACCAGATTAGGAGAAACGCTTGGAAGGTAAAATTTCCCCCAATATCGTTGGTTCTTGTTTATGCTTGTGATGAGGGATGTTAACTAGTTTTTAAAAAATCTTAGATAATATGTAAAAGCACTTCTCCCAATTTTGGGGGGTGGCTGACATAAAGAAAATGAAACAGAAAGAGGAGACCTCTCCTCTCTGCGTTCTTCCCCTGAAAAGGGACTCAACCGAGTTTGGCTGGTACTACTAGGGTGCCACAGCCCACCCACCCCCGTTATCCACCACAGATTAAACTTCATAACGCTGAATCCCCTACTGCTGGTACCTCTGTGGTCATCCAAGGCACTGGAGGAAGCAGCAGGGCCTACCAGAACTGCATCACAGTCGCTCGCCATTCATTCCCATTTCTAGCACAATCTCTTGCCTCTCTCACATCTATCCTCATATCACCCAGAGCTTTCTTCACTCCATCCATCCACCAAAACCTTGGCCTTCCTCTTGTACTTCTCCCATCAACTCTTGCATTCATCACCTTCTTTTGCAGACAGCCATTTTCCAATCTCAACATCGCCAAACCACCTCAACACATTCATATCCACTCTTGCTGCTAACTCATTTCTTACACCCGTTCTCACCCTCATTACTTCCTTCCTAACCCTATCTACTCAAGATACACCAGCCATACTCATTAGACACTTCATCTCAAACACATTCAATTTTTGTCTCTCCGTCATTTTCATTCCCTACAACTCCGATCCATACATCACAGTTGGTACAATCACTTTCTCATACAGAACTCTCTTTATATTCATGCCCAATCCTTTATTTTTACTACTCCCTTAACTACCCCTAATACTTTCCATCCTTCATTCACTCTGTGACATACATCTGCTTCCACTCCACTGCAACAACAGACCCCAAGTACTTAAACTGATCCACCTCCTCAAGTAACTGTCCATTCAACATGACATTCAACCTTTCACCACCTTCCCTTCTCCTGCATCTCATAACCTTACTATTACCTGCATTAACTCTCAACTTCCTTCTCTCACACAATCTTCCAAATTCTGTCACTAATGGGCCAAGCTTCTCTTCCGCGTCTACAACCAGTAGAGTATCATCCGCAAACAACAAATGATTTACCTGCCATTCATTGTCATTCCCGTCAATCAGTTTCAATCCTCGTCCAAGCACTCAAGCATTCACCTCTCTCACCACTCCATCAACATACAAGTTGAACAACCATGGCGACATCAGACATCCCTGTCTCAGCCCCAATCTCACCGGAAACCAATCGCTCACTTAATTTCCTATCCTAACACAAGCTTTACTACCTTTGTAGAAACTTTTCACTGCTTGCAACAACCTTCCACTAACTCCATATAACCTTACCAAATTCTACATTGCTTCCCTATCAACTCTATCATACGCTTTCTCCAGATCCTTAAACGTAATATACACCTCCTTACCTTTTGCTAAATATTTCTTGTATATCTGCCTAACTGTAAAAATCTGATTCATGCAACCCCGACATCTTCTAAAACCACCCTGTACAGTCACATCACCTTCCTTCAACATCTCAGCTCTCACACCATCCATACCAGATGCTTTTCCTACTCTCGTTTTATCTAGTGCTCTCCTCACTTCTTCTCTTGTAATCTCTCTTTCATTTTCATCTCCCATCACCGGCACCTCAACACCTGCAACAGTAATTTTATCTGCCTCCTTATTATCATCATCATACAGTAAACTTTCAAAATATTCCACCTACCTTTTCCTTGCCTCCTCTCCTTTTAATAACATTTGATTTCCATCTTTCACTGTCTCTTCAATTCTTGAGCCAGCCTTCCTTACTCTCTTCACTTCTTTCAAAAACTTCTTATTTTCTTCATATGAACGACACAATCCCTGACCCCACCTCAGGTCAGCTGCCCTTTTTGCCTCACTTACCTTGGGCTTTAGTTCCACATTTTTCTCTCTATATTTTCATACTTCTCTACACTATTACTCTGCAACCATTCTTCAAAAGTCCTCTTTTTCTCTTCCACTTATACCTTCACTCCTTCATTCCACCATTCACTGCCCTTTCTCACACTGTCTACAAAAAACTTCTTGCAACACATGAATTGCAATCCTGACAAAATTTTTTATTAGTAACTTCCACTCCTTTAAATTACCAGTTTCTCCTTTCACTTCGTCATATGCCATTTTCAACCTTTCTTGATATTTATTTTTACTCTGCTTGTTTTAGTTCTTTAACCCTCACTAGTTCCCTTTTACATCCAACTACTCTATTCCCCACTCTTTTGCCACAACTAATTTGCCTTCCACCAAAGAATTATCAGATATACCGTTAGCCATACCCATAAACACGTGCACGTCTTTCAAACTTCCAACCATTCTTTTAGTTATCAACACATAATCCATTAACGCCCTTTCTACCACTCTTCCATTTGCCACTCTTACCCATGTATACTTGTTTTCATCTTTCTTTTTGAAAAAGCTAGGACTTATCACCATCTCTTCTGCAACACACATATCTACCAGCCTTTCACCACTCTCATTTTCACCTGGTACGCCATACCTCCTAATAACACCTTCTACCTCTCTAGCGCCCACTCTAGCATTTAAGTTACCAATTACAACTACATAATTCATTCTACCCAGTTCTTCTACACACCTAGTTAATTCATTCCAGAACTCATTCCGCTCTTCTTCACTTTTCTCAC
>NC_090726.1:168681561-168689061 GCF_036898095.1 Palaemon carinicauda
CAAATAGAAAACTACAGTATGATTATACAGTAACTATTTCTGGCATATCTTGGGTATCCTCATGTGAGCTTATGCTGCAGCCGCTCTTACATTGAAGGAATAGTGCTTCTTCGTTAAGCTGATTGAGAAATCAGTCTTCCATACTCCACAGCATTTAGTATGAAAGGGACAGTGAAGTATACACTTCCCCTTTTTCAGTTGAAATTCCTTCGAAAAGGAAATTCTTATCATTTAATACTGAGGGGAGGTACCATCATTTACTCCTACTATCCCTTTATAGCTTGCTATCGTAAGCTATTCTGTTAAGATATGACCTTTGATATATTGGTTATCAGTGAGATAATCAATCGTATACTCATTTTGTTTTCCTTTCTTTACAGGAGGAATGCTAGATGTCATGTGTTGCAGTCTTTTGCAAAACTAAGAGTAAGTGTTTTTTACGGACATAATGCATGCAGGTTTCATGCCCCCTGCAATATTACTTCCGAACACCTGCAGTATTGGAACCCGCAGGCCTGCAAAGTATGTCGGGCCCTATTGTCCGAAGGTTTCAAGAATCCCAAGTCGGTAGAAACTAGGGATGCAGCTCCTTTCAAACTACGCAACTGGGTGAGAGGCTTTCAGAAAATCTCTCTGGGACCTTACCTGCCTAATGACAAGATGCATAGATTATTATTTCCAACAGCGAGTAAGGAAATAGTGGTAGCCCAGACACGAGGTACATTTCCTGATGGCCAGATAACCTTCGGGAAGGAGGGCAAAAAGCGCCCACGGGAAGAAGGGGAGAACGTCGGGTTAGAATTGTTTCAGTCTCAACAGGGTCATGAGCCAACGACATCGATATCTCCGCCTTTTATCCCTCTTTTAGATGGAATGAATCAGTTATGGGCCCAAGTCAAGAATCTAGTAGAAAATTTGTGCAAACAGAGCACAAAGCAGAAAGCGAAATGCAAGGTAGAGCTTGGAAAAGCTCCACTTGTCGCTCCTAAAGGGTCGTACAAACGACTCGTAGAACAAGACCTTCCGACATGCTCCACAACCAATCCCTGGAGGTTTGCGGAGCTAATGCCAATTTTAAACGGCAAACTCTACATCTCGGAGAAGATGGGTGCTGTTCTTTTGGACAAAATCCAGTTTTGGCCAAGCTTTGACGCTTTCCCGAACTGTTTCATTACACTGAAGGATGAACCAACTTCAGGAAAAGGAACGGAATCAAAGGAGGTTATGATTCTCGACAATGATAAAGCACAGGCTATCCTATCAAGCAGCATAGAAAAGTCGGCTTACTCGGTGTCGAGGGTATCCACACCAGGTAACAAGCACTCTTCCTTTCTTGTTCCTGTTTGAATTTCATTCCCCTTTACGGAGAAGGCTTTCAAATATGTCACTGAGGCAATAGAGGCAAATAAACCGTGTCCTACACTCAAGGAGTGCGAGCCTCTGTCACTAGCATTTCCTAGACAGGAGAAGAACTGGAAGGAGGCCCATTTCACCTTTTCAGTAGGAAGTCTTGAGGCAGATGTCGCCAGTCGACAATTTAAGGAAAATCTTCCAAAATTATCTGAGTTTCTCTTACACGATGAACAAGAAACAAAGGAGAGACTTGAAGCCTCCTTATCTCTACAGAACTACATAGAGTTCTGTTCGGCTCATCAAGATACCCCTGACATGCTCAAGGTCTTAGCCAAAATACATATGGCTACTTTGGTAAAAGACCTTTATGCCTTTATAAAGGCTAGAAGAACATGTAGGGAGTTTGTGTTAGCTAACGCAACAGCGAAACACGATACAAGAAAGCTAATATCTTCCAACATCTGGGGTAAAGACCTCTTTCCAGACGAGGTAGTCAAGAAAGTGATTAAGAACGCCTCCACGGAGAAAGTAGGACTTCTCCAAAAGTGGGGCATAGTTTCAAAATGAGAATCTTCTAAGGTTGTGGGTCTCCAACCTAAAAGGAAGATGGAGAGGTCTGGAAATCCATTTCGACCGGTTCAACAACAATCCACAGTTTTAGTGACCGAGATGTTACAGACAGATGGTCGAAAAGATATTCCTCCTGATCAATCGAAGCATAGAAATGCTTCTAGTAGGAGGGAGATTCCTTTAGGATCGTTGGACCTTCGATCCTTGGGTCCATGGCCTAATCAAGATGGGACTAAGATGAGAGGTGGAGATATCTCTATCACCATTTCCTCAACTCCTCCGATAATCCAAAACCCTCCTGGAGGAGTTTACCTGAGAGCTCTAGAGCATACAGGTGGTAAGGAAACTTTAGTCCACCGCATTCCAGGTAAGGCCGTTATGTGTTTACGAGAAGGACTCAAGAAAATTCAGTCATTCAGGACTTATCGCCACTTAACAAGTCCAAATAAAACAACAAGTTCAGGAAGTTTATCCTCCTGAACATAAGGGCCCCGCTGAAGAAAAAGGGTGCCTATAGTCTTACCAGACCTGAAAGTCGTCTATCGGCAACTTCCTGTCAATCACCCTTTCCCCTCCTATCTAGGACTCAAGTTACACAAAGTAACGCACTTCCTAGGAAAGATACTTGTCAGACTAGAAAGAGTCCTAGCTGCCTTCATAAAACTGGCAGACACAGTCATGCGATATTTAAGCCAAAGAAATATTCAGGCAACAATGTTCCTGGACAAGAGGCTGGGGTGGGCAGCACCCAAGGTGGCTGGTCTATGAACATCCGAAAAAATGATCCGGTCCCCGGAACATCGTGGATGAAAGATAAACTTCCAGAAGTCTCGATTCTCTCTGGCTCAAAGGTTTCAATGACTGAAAAGCCATTGAAGCCTGTTGTCACTCCAACTCTTCTTTCCTTTGGGAAGGTAAAAGGAGATGGCAAGGTCTGTCAAGAGACTCCGGTAATCAGTCAGATTCCCAAAACGAGAACAGGGAGAACCCTGATCTCTCTCCAGTTCGCAATAGAGGCAGACCCTGTGTTATGAGCACTGCTACAAGATGCGCCGGGAGCCTGGAGAAAACAAGCATCAAACGCTCGAAGAGGCCTAAAAAGACCGATAGTAGTCCTTCCTTAATCGCCTCCCTAACAAAGGTCAAAGCCCGAAAATCCCAAGACCCTGTTGGTACAGTCATGAGTAGGGAAACTCTCTCCAAGCAGACCAGAATGTCTACGGCTGATCTGGGACTCCGAAGCGATAACGAGACCCTGCAATCGACGATGCTAAGGAACGTCTCATACAGTCTAGGTCTAGTTAGCCATCTCTTACCTAAAGGGATGGCACCTGTCAGCAGTTCACATACAACCAATCCGCAATGTGACAGTGATGCTCTACTCAGGCTCAGGCCGATAGAGTTAGAATGGTCCACGGACGCAGACCTATTTTCTCCCATATGGGAACAAGTCCCCGAACTGAAATCCGACCTCTTCATTACGAGCGCCGTCAAGGAACTACCTTGATATGTAGCCCTATATGAGGATCCTCTAATTTAAATGATAGACATCATGTCTCTGAAAAGGAAGGGATAGACTTAGGATTTCCAGTTCATTCCGTCCAATCACCTGCTAAGAGTCCTCAACATGCTGAGATCCTTCCAGGCGGGAGTAGCTCTGTTGGCTCCCAGGTAGCACAAGAGCAATCTATCCTCCTTGAAGAAGGAACAGAGGCTGAGGCTGTCCTTTATTCTGAACCCGGGACAACTCCAGAAGGTTCAGAGATTAATTGACTTTGATTTATTACAGACAACCCAAACCCTTCATTGCATGATTTTTTTGCCCTAGCGGTTAAGAAAAGATTTGGGATCTCAAAAGGCAATATAGAATTATTAGAATAATACAAGTCTAAGTCAACTAGAAGACAATTTGAGTTATCATGGAAAAGGTGGGTTGCTTTCGTAAAAGCAAGAGGACCGAGAGAGATTTTAATGAACTTCTGCATGTCCTTCTTTATCCATCTTCATAACCAGGGTTTGGCGGCCAACACGATAATTACGTGCAAGTCAGCCTTGACTAGACCTCTTCTATATACCTTTCAAGTAGACTTGGCGAATGAGATCATTAATAAGATCCCGAAGGCATGTGCGAGGCTTAGGCCTGCTGCACAAAGTCCATCTCTTGGTCTTTAGACAAGGTCCTACATTATGCCTCCTCCTTGAACAATGAAGGTTATTTTTCTGTTCGCTATAGCCTCAGGGGCTAGAGTTAGTGAAATAGTGGCCCTTTCTAGGGATGAGGGCCACACTCAGTTCTCAGAAACAGGAGAACTGAATCTCTTCCCTGATCCATCCTTTCTCGTAAGAATGAGCTACCCATTAAAAGGTGGGGTCCCTGGAGAATCTGCCCCCTGAAGAAAGATGTCTCTCTATGTCTGGTAGAGTGTCTAAAGGTCTATCTTCGTAGAACTTCAGACTTAAGGGGAGGACAGCTCTTTAAAGGAGAAACTTCTGGATCAAACTTATCCCTAAAACAACTGAGCTCGAAGCTCACTTACTTTATTAGTAGAGCGGATCCTGACAGTATCCCGCAGGTCATGATCCAAGAAAGATTGCTTCATCACTGAACTTCTTTCAGTATATGGACTTTGAGTGTCTTCGTTCATACACTGGATGGAAATCATCCCGAGTGTTTTACAAACACTATGCGAAATAGGTACATGAACTGAAACACTATGTAGTGGCGGCAGGTAGTGTATTAAAACCTGCCCCCTAATTACTGTTATAAACAGTCAATGGTTTGGGACTTCAAATATCCTCGCACATATACTGGGTGAGAATCATCCAGAGTGTTCTACAAACACTATGCTAAGCAAGACCATGATCTGAAGCAGTATGTGGTGACGTCGGGTAGCGTACTTAACCCGCCGTCTAATTCTACGACGAACAGCTAATTGACTGGGACTGTCAATTAAAGGGAGAAGGGGTCATCCCTCTTAAGGTGTGACCTCCTTTGATTAAGTGTTACCATGGTGACACTAGCTCTGTTCAAAATCCCAGGTGTGGAATTATACAGATAGCACTAGTGCCAGTGTACGTAGTACACAGTGCCGATAAAAGTAACCAGTACAGGAATTATGAAGAAAATTGGTTTTATAAATTCTCGCCAATCTGAGAGTGGCACTTATCATTTCTTGCTTTCCAAGAAAGAAAGATAATCTCTGTACGGGTTACATGTATAATTCCGTTATCATGCTACATTCGTTTTTCTTACTAATAAACATCTATTAGAATGTAATTGCGTCCTAACTCGCCCGACAATTGCATGATTAAAAGTCCAGAGTATGTACTTTTATATATTTGTATGCTAACAAACAATGGATTTAAGAAACACTGTTAAGTATTTGGTAATTTTCACAAACTACGAGTTGGTTTGTTCATCTGGTGTATTCTTATGTTTGTCCATACAATATATGCTTACCTTGAGACCCCCTTTTTTCTACTGTCTAGAATGACTCTTCCCTGTAGGGGGCAGGAAGCACTAACATCGGAGATGATTAGTGAAAATGATGGATAACGGTAACGTCATTTGTCTCGATTGATCCAAATGATCATAGAAAGGTTGTCCCAAGGTTAAGGCACTGATGAAAATCCACAGATACATTAATGCTCTGGTAAACTTCCATCAGGACGATATGGCTTGAGCCCAAAAAACGGATTTTGAGCGAAGCGAAAAATCTATTTTTGGGTGAGATCGCCATGTCGTCCTGATGGACCCACACTTCTTTCTTAAAAAAAAGATCTTCACAGATCCCTCCCTGACGTACTGTATCTCTAGCACCACGCTCAATGCTACAAGGAATGTCCGCCATCTTGGGAATGGCGCTGGGGTGGTGGTCAATAGCAGTACGGGAACGGGGGTAACCTTGTTACAGCCGCCTTGTATTCTTTTGCCACGTCCCCCTCGAAGGGTAAACGCTATTAGGGGTGCAGATTGCTATGTGGCGTGTCAAGAATGCGTCCTCTGATATTATGCGATATCCTTGAGAAAATTTTAAGGATATTCGCTCCAGGAGTTAGAATTGTGGAACCTGAAGGTTAATTCTCTGGGAATATCACTGTAGTATATAATATATCCCTTTTGAAGCTACCTTAGGAACTTCCATCAGGACGACATGGCGATTTCACCCGAAAATAGATTTTTCGCTTCGCTAAAAATCCGTTGTATATATATATATATATATATATATATATATATATATATATATATATATATGTATATATATATATATATATATATATATATATATATATATATATATATATATACATATATATATATATATATATATATATATATATATATATATATATATATATATATATTTAAAGAAGCATGATATTTGGATATATTAATGTCTGTATTTGCTTACCAACCTCGTGATCAGAGCCCTACATGATTCCTTTAACCATATTCTCTTTTCAGAATAATACCCTCATGAGATCTCTTTATGTACTTGAATTAAATTTACTTAATATTACATGAGACAATATTGATTTTTTACAAAGAACTATGAGAGTAATAAAATGAATACAAATGAAGGTATAAAGATACATTGTACTATAGATTGTTGTTAATAATCAAACGCAATAATCTGAAACAATCTAGTTCTACTTTTTTTTATACATATTCCGACTCAAAATTAAGGTTTAATAGTTGATAACTTTACCAGTGCAATGCTATAGGTAATATAGATCTAATTTGCCTCAGTTGAAATTTATGTGATTACCCAATTTTGTTCACCAATTACCAGTTCAATAGATTTACTGAAATTAATTATTTATTCTAGTCATGATTAATGGATATATTTATATATAAAATATACTGTCTGTACCATAATCAATGAATAGGACACAAACTCTCTCTCTCTCTCTCTCTCTCTCTCTCTCTCTCTCTCTCTCTCTCTCTCTCTCTCTCTCTCTCTCTCTCTCTCTCTCTCTCTCTCTCTCTCTCTCTCTCTCTCTCTCTCTCTCTCTCTCTCTCTCTCATTCGATTTATTATTTAAAGATTCCGTTGTTTTTGTATTTTATTTTGATATATTCGTTGCAATAGGTATATGTGGTTTGATTTGAGATTTTATGAAAGAAATTGCTTTGTTAAAGAGCAGGAAGATTATTCGTTGTATGATTGAACCATTGTAAATATGATAAAATTATTATTACATTAGCATCACATTTGATGAGGTAGGAAACTCGTCAACGAAAATCGTATCCAAAAAATTTGAGGAACTCGATAAAAAAAAAAAAAAAAAAAAAAAAAAACATAATATCTGAATTTTTGATAAAAGTTCGGAGTTTCTTCTTGTAAAATCTCCCATAAATGACATGGAGTTAGAGTTCTCAATTATATAAGGAGGTGTTACCGCTAATAGGATTAATAATATTTTTCTATGAGCTAAAATTTTTTATATGATTACACTTAACATAAAAATTAAATAGGATAATATGGAAACTAGATTCTATATGTAAATAAAACTTATACTTCTTAGCATGAAAATAAAAACCAATCATGGCTTCTCTCATTACTTCAAACCTAAA
>NC_090726.1:168704061-168709061 GCF_036898095.1 Palaemon carinicauda
TTAAAACTAAAGTGCAAAAAAATATAAAATTAGGAAGCAACCAGGATCTAGTACCAAATGTAGAAAAATATAAAAAACTTAGACATAAAACTGATAAATATACAAGGATTATCACAAGTAAAAGCTAGTAAAGTGGAAGATTACTTAGATGAATGCACAAATTTTTGTATCACTGAAACAAAACAAAGTTGCCAGAACAAGAAATTCAAAGAAAACACAGGTTGCACAATATCAGTAAGGGATGAAGGAGATAAGAGAGGAGGAGGAATTATGATACTGCATAAGATAGAGCACTTACATGTGGAGAAACAAATGATTAAAAATAACGATATACTACATGCCTCATGTAAAATATTTGAATTCAAGTTTCAGTTAATTGTGACATATTTTGATACTACAGATTACAACAGAAATGTTAGAATAAAGTTGGATATTATGGGTATTCTGGAAAATGTACCAGATTCACCGATAATACTTTTAGGGGATTTCAACGGACTCCTATTATTTATAGGACAACAAAGTTTTGACAAAACAGGCAACATAGTCCTCGAGATTGCTGAAAAACACAATATGATAATACTGAACGGTGAGCCCCTGTGTGAGGGTGAGGTTACATGGAGTAGGGGTGACCAAAAAAGCTCTATTGACTTCATCTTGTGCAATCAATTATTGTACAAACCATTCCGAAAGATGTTGATTGATGAAAGCAAACTAAAATTTGATCTGTCAGACCACCACTTATTAGAATCCCTATTTAGGGAGAAATATCAGGCAAACCCCAGAAGAAAGGAGAGAGAGTTAATTACTTACATGAAGCTTAATGAAGAGACAAAGAAAAAATTCCTGGTGAAATTCCGGTGAAATAGATGAATGTCAGCTAGAACTATTTGAACAAAAAGCAAAACAAATCTCAGTAGAAGAAATGGAAACAAAATTTTGGAAGAGATTCATAGATATTGATAAAATTGAACCTGTATGGTTTACAAATAGCATAAAAAAGGAATTAGTAAAAGACAAAACTATAATAAGAAGAAAAGGGGAGCAGCAGATGAACATGAGAGAGAAATATTTGAAAGAAAATACCAACAACAAAAACAAAAAGTCAAAAATCTAGTGAAGGATGCAGTAACTCAGTATGAGACAAAACTAACCAATGAAATAAAACAAGCTCAGAACAAAAGCAAAAGCTTATATATGTATATAAAGAAGCTTAGAGGAGAATAGATAAAAAAATAATCCCAAAATTGAAATATATGATATTCAAGGTGCTAAAACTGAAGAAAAAAAAACAGAGAGACAGTTAAAACAATACTGGAAGGACATCTATCAGAAACATGAAAACTCGAATACTCGAGCATGGAACCCAGAAAGGAGGAGGATATATGAGGAAAAAATGAGGAATACAGACTCTAAAGATTTAAGAATTGAATTAGGACCTGACAACATGAATACGATACCAAAAATCATAAGAGAACATGCTGACGCTGTAACAACAGTGATACCCGGAAATATTACATCAATGAAGAAAGTGGAAATAACAGTAATAGACTTAAAACAGCATATACAAAAGCTCAAAGATGGAAAAGCTCCTGGGCCTGATGGAATTAAGCCAGAAATATTCAAGACAATGAAAGATAGCGAAATATGCATAAATGGACTGAAGAAGGCATATAAGTATATTCTGGAAAGTAGGGAGGAAAATCCAAACTGGGACATATCTAAAACTATTCTAATTCAAAAGGTAGTAAAGCCCACAGTTAAGGACTTTAGACCAATTGCACTAACAAACATTTCATACAAGATCTTTATGGCATTATAAGAGACAAAATAGAAGAACACCTAAATGAGAATGGCCTAACAAATGTACATCAAGCAGGACTCACAAAGAAAAGAAAAATAACAGATAATCTTTACTTATTAAAATATTGTATTGAAGAAGCTATAAAAGAAAACAGACGCTCTTTGTAATATCAATTGATTTCCAAAAAGCCTTTGATTCCATCAATAGAGGTAAATTGATAGAAACGTTAATGATATTCAGAATTGATGGCAAAATCATTGAAATAATAGCAAGTTTATACTCTCACGACCGCACAGAACTTTTCCTCAACAACAATAAACAAACCGAGATAGAAATAACCTCAGGAATTAGACAAGGATGTAATGGTTCAACAATACTGTTCCTGCTTGTCACGTACATAATAATAGAAAAGCTCAGTCAGAAAATCTTGGCTATAGAGATAAATTTTTCAGGATAGTAGCACTATTCTTTGCTGATGACGGACTTATGCTTGCACAATGCCTTGAAGAAGCAGTGAGACAAATAATCATACTGACAGAAACAGCAGCCTCATGTGGACTCTCAATAAATAAACAAAAGAGCAGCATAATGATATATAACAGAAAAGAAGAATACCCAGAAGAAATTGAAATATCAAGATAGTAGAAAGTATAAAATATCTAGGAGTAAAAATAAATAACAAGAAAGAATGCTTCAAAGATTTTAAAATCGACTGCATACTAAATGCCAGACACTATGCTAATAGGATATACTCAACAGTTGCCAAGGCCTGTAATAAAATCTTAATAGGAAAAACTTTCTGGAAATCAATTGTAATGCCATCTTTTCTTCACGCAGCAGAAATTAAAGAATTTCCAAAAGATTGACAATCAAGTATACAGAGCCCTTCTAGAGATACCAACATGCACTGCTAGCAGCGCACTGAGGTCGGAGATCGGTGCTTCCTCAGCCAAGGCAAGAGACATTAAACACAAAATCCTTTTTGTGAAGCATCTTCTAGACAGGCAAAGTAATGAGCTGCTAAGAGAGATATTCCTACACCAGTTCTACGACCAAGAGACGAAATTTACTAAGAAAATAAAGAAATACATGCAAATAGTAGACGTAAATCTGTCAGAAATAGAAAGTGAGAAATGTAGACACCAAACTGTGGAAGTCGAAAATGGAAGAGAAAGAAACACTAAAAATATATAAGCATTATAAGAAAGAAATAGAAGTTAACTGGTTTAATAACATGTTAAAAACTAAGCTGTTGATAAAGGCAAGAACAGACACTAGATCTAAATTGGAGAGCAGATACAAAAATAAAGATACAAAATTTATGTGTGGCCATGAAGAAGAAACATTGGAACAATTTATATTACACTGCGAGATGTACAAGGAAACACGAAATAATTGCACACTATTACATCAACCATATATTGAAAATGAACGTGAAATAATTGCGGACATTCTTTGTTTCAAGAATTTTGGTAAAAAAGAAATAGAAAGCAGAAAAAATCTCATCCAAGAACTGTGGAAAATAAGAAAAAATAATAAAACAAGACATCATGTGACAAATGACAATACCATATAAAGAAAAGAATAGAGGAGCCGTTGCAAAGGCTTATCCACAAAGTACAAGTACAAGTACAAGTACAAGTACAAGTTCGCGAAAGCTGAATGTTTGAATGCCTAAGTAAAGCATAACTCACTTTTCGCCTTGAGACAGAAGAATCTCATCTGCACCGCCTTTTGTGGAATAAATGGACAAGGAAAAAGAAGTCAAGACGCTGCAATTACTACAACACTCCTGGGGAACTACTCCGGCAGGTGGTATATGCAGTGTAGCAATGCTCATCATAGCTGAAAAATTCAAGGACAAATACCCACAGGTATACAAATTCGTAAAATCGAACTTGTATGTTGATGATGGTACTACTAGTGTTGATGATGTTTCCACGGCATTACCACCTGCTAAAGAACTCAACATTGTCCTCAGTGAGGCATCCTTCATCATAAAGCATTTCATGATTGGTGGAAGTGAAAGTGATTTTGATGCCCACATAAAGAGGTGCCCGAATGTACCTGGTAATGGGCGACGGACACACGAGCAGGAAAGAATCCTGGGTATAAAATATCATTCTGCCAACGATGAAATTTCCATATCAGGTAGCATTAACTTCTCAAAGAAAAGGAGAGGCATTAGATCAGAGGAAGATATCAGTTTAGAAAACTTTGATGATGCCTTCCCTGACACTTTCAGTTGAAGAAATTATATACAGATCATAGCAACCATCTATGATCCGACAGGAGTTGCAACTCCGGTTACCATCTGCCTTAAGCACGAACTGGGTCATATATTCCACCTCAAACAGGGATGGGACGATCTGATCCTAGATGGTAATGATGACCTACCTACAACCCGCAGTCGGTGTAAAGAAGAGATTCGTTCGATCTACGGTCTAAAAGAAGTCAGGTTTGTTTGCTATCTTACACTTGAAACTGCAGTTGACAAATCTACTCTAGTAATTTTTTGTGATAGTTTTTAGACTACCTATGGATGTGTCGAGTACTACAACTGGAAGTTGGAAAATGGCGAGCGAGCATCTGATCTTGCCATGTCAAAGGCAAAACCTTGGCCACAAATTCCGACGTTAACGATCGCTTGTGGTGAATTACTTGGATCTCTGCTGGGGTGCCAAAATGCAACAGACTATTGTCAAAAAATCAAGCTTCATTTTTGAAAGGGTAATGCTGCTAACTGACAGCACTATAGTTCTGGGACAACTGCGCCATGTGGACAGCCAGCCTTATCAGGGAAATAAAAACTCAGACTGATATTCACGATTGGTACCATGTGGACTCTGGAAACAACGTTGCCGATGATGCGTCACGCGGTCTTAACCCATCTGAAATGGGAAAGGAATCCAGATGGCAAAAAGGTCCAGACTTCATGAAGAAGGACATCAACGAATGGTCAATCAAACATGCAAATGAAATTCATGCAAAGAAAGAAGATCTGAACATAAGAATAAAAGATCCACTGATGACCATTGGAAGATGCAAGTCACTCTGTGTCCAGATAAATGGTGGATCAAATGAAGATTATTCAGTTATTCTTGATATCCTATAAACATTTAACATAACGGTCAACAAAAATGACAGCCTGGTGAAGATTAAACGTTGAATCTCTAGAATCATAAGATTTATGGAAAAT
>NC_090726.1:168739061-168749061 GCF_036898095.1 Palaemon carinicauda
TCCCCGGTTGCTTTCTTTTCTTCGGAGAAGGTCTCCAATCCCTTTCCCTCTGTTTAAGCCTTGGGCTTATCCCTAAGTGGTTTTTTCCGAATTAATTTTCGATAAAACTATACTGGGGTGTTACTGTACCTTCCTGTTCCAGTAAGTCTGGTTCAAAGAGGGACAGAACAACAGAGTTTTTAGTCTGAGTTTGTGCATGTCATGCTTGGGGTAGAGTCTCCCTCTCTGGCCTGACACAGACAAAAGTGGCTTAGCCTCCTTAGGTCACTACCGAAGGTTTCTGTGGATATGATTCCTTCTTTTGTGATCTACCAGACTAGTCCTTGTTGCTGTTCTCGGGGGAGGATAAGTTTCTTTCCCTGGGAGTGGCAACACCTTCCTTGCTTTGGTGCTCTGGGAGCTGGCAAGTATTGCTGGCCTCCCCCCTTAGATCTCCCTTAGGCTAAGATAAGTTTCTTGGCTGCGGGTGATCCGTCACTAAAGCAAGGTTGGTAGGACCCTCTTTTGTCCCTTCCCCCTCTATCTCCGTAATGGCCTAGCCATTACAGTACTGTACGTTGTTCTACATCTGGACCTAGTATAGGTTAGGATGAGGAATTGATTCAGCCCCCTGCCGGCCGGCAGAGCTGCCGGCCGGCAAGGGTCTTATATTTTGAGTGCTGCCCTGACCTCCCTTGGTCCCTCATCCATGCCTGCCTGTAGAGCCAGACGGCATTGGCCAGGAAGCCTGAATTAGATTCTCCCCTTCCTTATATGCACTCTTTCGGATTGCCGGGCTTGGAGGTAGTGTACACTCTTATCCTGGCATCCATCCTATTTTTCTTCTAGTGCTGTACCCGACCCGGCTGCCGGCCTATGAGGCCGGCAGCCGGGCAGGTGTAGTCCTCTGGTTCTTTTGCTGCCGGCTGGCATCGGTCCTGTACCTTTGCCGGCCAGCTAATGTCAGCCCTTGTCTGCCGGTCACCAAGAGTGTGGCCAGCAGCTGGGTACTACCTTGTGTAGTTGCTGCCGGCCGACATTGGCTGTTGCCAGCCGGCAATTGCTGCCGACCGGCACATGCATTTGAACCAGAGTTCTGCCGCCTCATAGCTGTTAAGTAGTATACTTTAAAGTTAGTTATGGTGTGTGCCGGCCGGCAGGTGCCGGCCGGCAGGTGCCGGCCGGCACGTATCCTCCTATACTGTACTAGTATTCTTCAGTATAACATATACAGTAAGAGGAAAACTATAGTATGGGTTTTGGTACAGCACTGTGTGTTCTAACACTTTTGTGTTTTCTTGCACAGTCCTTTGCTGTTGCCCTACAGATAGGAAAGTGAGTTCTTTCCTGTCTATTATCCAGGATTTTAAAATCATTGCTTAGGTGTGAGCTCCACCTGTTTCCTCTGGAAACTTTGCATTGGTTACTCTAGAAGAGATTAACCATTTGATTTTATTATCTGGATGGCTGCAGCAATGGGTTGTGAGGGAAACACAAGTGTGTGTCTTTCCTTTCTGAATTGTTATGCTATACTATGCATATCCAGTGATACATAGTTCACTTGATACTCATGGAAATTTCTTCTCTTTACAGAAGAACCCTCCGAAGTGCGGAAGTGCTTTCTGCAACGTCCGCAGCAAGAACCTCTGCGGACATGAGTTTTGTAGGAGACACGCAGCATGCGCTGTCTCCAAGGATGATCTCCGGTATTGGGACCCTCAGGTATGTACTGTGTGCACTAACCTGATTACTGAGGCCTTTGATTCCCCTAGGACGGTGGAATCAAGGGATATAGCTAGGAAGAAGCTTCGTACCTGGGTAAGGGGCTTCCAAAAGAACACTTCTGGCCCTTATCTTCCAAGTGAGAAGATGAGGGCGTATCTTTTTCCTAAGGCATCAGCTGATGCAGTGATTCCCCAGCCTCAAGAGGAGATCCCCCAAGTTCAGATCCAGGTGGATGCTGAAGTCGCGGTTGCGATGCAAGAAAACCAGTTAGATAACAGGATGTCTGATGTGGACGAGTGTCTGGAGGAAGACCTCCTGGCAGAAGCCCAGGATGAAGTTCAAGCCCCAGACGTTGTAAAGGTAGAGGTCGACGAGGTGTCGGCTACCCCGGTTCAGATTCCGGAGCCTATTCCCTCAACATCGGCCGGTCTTCCAGTAGAGGTGGGACAGGCCCTCTCTTCTATTGTTGGAATGATCCAACAAATGCAAAAGGAGAATCAGGAGAAGGCGGCTGCAATGGAACTGCGAATGCAGGGCCTTGCAGAATCACATGGGCCCCAGACAAAGCTCAATGTGAAAGACCTTCCCTTGTGCTCAGATGCTAACCCTTGGAGGTATGCTGAGCACATGCCGATGACGACTGGAAAGATCGTCATCTCGGATAAGCTGGGCTCAGTTCCCCTAGAGGAGGTGGAATTCTGGCCCAGCAAGGCATCATATCCGGACTGTTATGTCCGGCTGAGGAAGGAACCAGCTTCAAAGGAGGAGACAGAGCCGAAGGAGGTCATAGTGATGGACCATGCTAAGGCTCCAGCTCTACTTTCATCCTCGATGAAAGAGAGGGGCTTCTCTAACTCAAAGGTAGCCGCATTGAACAGGAAGCTCCCTTCCTTTGTGTCCTCGCCTACTAGAGCCTTCCACTTTTTACAGAAAGGGTTTGCGGCTGTACTAAAAGCAGTCGAGGCCGGCAAGCCTTGCCCCTCCCTAGAGGAGTGTAAACCCTTGTCGCTGGCCCTGCCTATGGACCACAAAGACTGGAAGGACGTCCATCTTACGTTCTCAGTTGGAAAGTTGGAGGCTGATATTGCCGGACGTCAGTTCGGCGAGGACCTCCCTAAGCTGTCTGACTTTCTTTTGCGAAGAGAGTTCCAGACAAAAGAAAGACTGGCTGCCTCAATGTCTCTTCAGACTACTCTCGAGACGATGGCAAGTGACCCCAAGGTCCATGAAATGTTCATGGTGGTGGCCAAGACTCATCTGGCCACAGTGACGAAGGACCTTTATGGCTTCGTCAAGGCAAGGAGAGCTTGTAGGGAGTTCGTGTTCACCTCGGCTACGGTGAGGCACGAGCCAAGGAAACTAATCTCCTCCAACATTTGGGGAAAAGACCTTTTCCCTACCGACTTGGTCAAAGAAGTTGTTGATAAGGCCGCCTTGGAGAATAGAAACCTTCTCCAGAAGTGGGGCCTGGCTATCAAAAGAAAGTCTTCCCCGGATGAGGGTCCTCAACCAAAGAGGAAGACTATGAGGACTAGGCTACCGTCTCGGCCAGCCAAGCCTGTTAGACAGCAACAGCAACTGCAATTGCCATTGCCCCCAGTGCCCTAGATCGTGGCACAAACCCCGACCACTTTTCAGGGGGTACCCCAGGCCGTGTCGACACAGTCCACGGCAATCACCCCAGCGTTCGAAGGGCAGTCTACTTCCTTTCGAGCAAAGCCTAGAGGAGCAGCCAGAGGCTCGTCTAGACGCCCCTCAAGGGGAAGGGGATTCAAGGGTGGTCGTGGTCAGGAAGGCAAGACCTCTGGACGGCAGTCCAAGCGAGGTGATACCAGTAGGAGGGAGACTTCTGAAATTTCGGGATCGGTGAACCTTCGATCCCTGGGCCCACAGCCTACTCAAGAATGGACTGGGCTGGAGCTGGTACAGCACTCCACCCCCGTGCCTTCGGTTTTTCCAACACTCCACCCCCGTTATGGAGGAGTACGTTCAAGAACGGTTAGAGAAAAAAGGTGATCCGAAGGGTGAAGCCCATCAATTTCTAAGGGAGGCAGTTTTGTGTTCCCAAGAAAGACTCGGAAAAGCTCAGAGTCATTCTGGACTTGTCGCCACTCAACAAGTTCATAGTGAATTGCAAACTCAAAATGCTAACACTGCAACACATAAGGACCTTACTGCCCAAGAGATCATATTCCGTCTCTATAGACTTGTCAGACGCCTATTGGCACATTCCAATCAGCCATCGACTCTCCCCCTACCTAGGGTTCAGGCTACAACGAAGACTATACGCCTTCGGAGCCATGCCATTCGGGCTAAACATAGCCCCAAGGATTTTTACGAAGCTTGCGAGCGTAGCTCTCAAACAATTACGCCTAAAGGGAATTCAGGTAGTAGCCTACCTGGACGACTGGTTGGTGTGGGCAGCATCTGAGACAGAATGCTTGCAAGCTTCCAGTCAAGTGATCCAGTTCCTAGAGTACCTAGGCTTCAAGATCAACAGAAAAAAGTCTCGACTTTCTCCATCTCAAAGGTTCCAGTGGCTGGGAATCCACTGGGACCTTTTGTCACACTGTTTCTCCATCCCGGCGAAGAAAAGGAAGGAGATAGCGGGTTCTGTCAAGAGACTTCTAGATTCCGAAAGGATATCAAGACGCGAGCAGGAGAGGGTACTGAGCTCTCTCCAGTTTGCTTCGGTGACAGACCCAGTGCTAAGAGCACAGCTAAAGGATGCAATCGGAGTTTGGAGAAGTTATGCATCAAACGCGCGAAGAGATCTGAGAAGACCAGCCGCTGCGGCTAAGTACTCTTCTCAGGCCTTGGTCCCAAGCCAGACATCTAAAGAAGTCGGTTCTTCTTCAGCCACCTCCCCCGTCGGTGACGATTCACTCAGACGCCTCGAAGGAGGGATGGGGAGGTCACTCTCATCGGAAAAAAGTCCAGGGGACTTGGTCCAAGCTATTCAAGACCTTTCACATAAAACTTTCTAGAAGCTATGGCAGTGCTCCTTACCTTAAAGAAAGTCTCCCCGCGTCACTCGATCCACATAAGGTTGGTGATGGACAGCGAGGTAGTTGTGAGATACCTGAATCGACAAGGATCGAGGTCACCACCTCTCAACCAGGTGATGTTGGCCATCTTCCGATTGGCGGAAAAGAAGAAGTGGTACCTGTCGGCAGTTCACCTTCAAGGAGTCCGCAATGTGACGGCGGACGCTCTATCCAGGTTCACACCGATAGAGTCGGAATGGTCCTTAGACGCAGGATCATTCTCCTTCAGTCTGAATCAAGTCCCAGAACTGCAGATAGACCTCTTTGCGACGAAAGACAACAAGAAGTTGCCCCTGTACGTGCCCCGTACGAGGACCCCTTAGCGGAAGCAGTGGACGCGATGTCCCTCGACTGGAACAGATGGTCCAAGATTTATCTGTTCCCTCCTCACAACCTTCTGTTGAGGGTCCTCAACAAACTGAGATCCTTCAAGGGGTAGCGGCAATAGTGGCCCACAAGTGGCCGAACATCGTGTGGTTCCCCCTGGCATTGGAACTGTAGCTGAAGTTTGTACCGCTACCAGATCCAGTTCTGACCCATCGAGTCCAGAAGTCAACTGTCTGCGCTTCATTACAGAAAACCCGGACCCTGCAGCTCATGATTTTCTCTCCCTAGCGGTGAGAAAGCGTTTCGGGATTTCGAAAGCCAGCATAGACTTCCTTGAGGAATATAAGTGCAAATCTACTAGAAGGCAATATGAGTCATCTTGGAGAAAATGGGTGGCCTTTTGTCAAGGCGAAGAATCCGCAGGAGATCTTGACAGACTTCTGCTTATCTTTCTTCTCCACCTCCATGGTCAAGGATTGGCAGCTAACACGATTTCAGCGTGTAAGTCTGCTTTGACAAGACCCATTCTATATGCCTTCCAGGTCGACCTAGGTAACGAGATCTTTAAAAAAGTCCCGAAAGCCTGTGCTAGGCTCAGACCTTCAGCACCTCCAAAGCCCATTTCATGGTCTTTAGACAAGTTCTTCATTTCGCTTCTCTGTTGAGCAATGAAGAGTGTGCGTTAAAGGATTTGACACAAAAAGTTATTTTCCTATTTTGCACTCGCGTCCGGGGCCAGGGTTAGTGAGATTGTAGCCCTCTCGAGAGAGGCAGGTCGTGTTCAGTTCCTGGATGGGGGAGAACTGAACCTGTTTCCGGATCCTATGTTTCTCGCCAAGAATGAGTTACCCACCAACAGGTGGGGTCCCTGGAGAACTGCCCTCTGAAAGAAGATGCATCTCTATGTCCAGTAGAATGCCTAAAGGTCTATCTTCATAGAACTTCAGACTTCAAGGGTGGTCAACTATTCAGGGGAGAAACATCAGGCTCAAATTTATCTCTGAATCAACTCAGAGCGAAAATCACATATTTTATTCGCAGAGCGGATCCTGACAGTACACCCGCAGGTCACGATCCGGGGAAAGTTGCCTCATCCTTAAATTTCTTTAATTGTATGGATTTTGAACATCTCCGTTCATACACTGGCTGGAAGTCTTCCAGAGTGTTCTTTCGCCACTATGCGAAGCAAGTAGAGGAACTAAAGAGATCTGTGGTAGCAGTGGGTCGCGGTGTTAACCCTACTGTTTAACTCTGCGAGGAACAGTGGTCTTAATTGGGACGATTAATTCCAGGGGGAGTGTGTAGTTACATACTGTACTACAAACTAAGTGAGGGCACTGTGTTGCCCATGTAGACTGTTCCATTTCCGAAGGTGAACCTAGCATAAGTGCAGACATGTGTGCCGAGCGTTTCTAACGCTAATGTCATTGATTTGTAATACAGACTTTTATGACTTTGATACCTCGGTATCTTGAAAGTGGCATTTAATGTTTTTTCTTTCAGACAAACAAGTTCTGTTTACTATCATACTTATGCTTGAAGTTTTGGGTTATCCTTTTCTTATGTATATATATATATATATATATATATATATATATATATATATATATATATATATATATATATATATATATATATATATATATATATATATATATATATAATTGTGGTTAACCTGTCTATTTATTGCCTGTCAATAAACTAGTTCTTGAGAACCTTGCGTCTCCTTCACCTGTGTCAATTTATTGGTATAATTGAACATTCATTCTATGTACCTTATCTGGGATAATTCTAATAGAATTGTTCCTTTATGCAAGCTATGTTGCATTGGTTTTCCTCCTATGCGGATATTAAACCTTTGTCCAATACAAGTATTGTGCGGAAAACTGGTCGATATTTCATATTGACGCAGTGATTCTTTACAAACTATGCTTTACTTAATATAGGGCGAGACCACTATATTAGCTTGCCTGGTATTCATACATAGGTATATGTACTCTTCGAGACTTTTCCAGAGTCTAGTAGGACTCTTCCCTGTAGGGGGCAGGAAGCTCTAACATTGTTTATAGTTAGTTGAAAAGATGTATAACGGTAACATCTTAGGTCTCTACGTCTAGTCGACCGGGAAAAATTACATCCGGGGAGTACGGCACGTTCTGAGAATCCACAGATACAGTAATGCTCTGGTATACTTCCATCAGGACGATATGGCTTGAGCCCAAAAAACGGATTTTGAGCGAAGCGAAAAATCTATTTTTGGGTGAGATGGCCATGTCGTCCTGATGGACCCGCCCTTGCCTTTCTAAGAAAGGGCCGTAGGACCCCTCCCTACATACAGTATCTGTAGCACCTCGTGTACGCTATAAGGAATACAGATGGCGCCAGGATTGGCGCCAGGCACGCATACGAATCGGAAGATAGGGAGCCTTGGGACCGGCTCCCCCTTTTACTTTCCTGAATGCGTTTCTTGCCAATCGCCCCTTGCGAGATGAAATCTCTGTTCGGGATGCAGATTGCCATGTGGCGTGTCAAGAATACGTCCTCTGATATGTCGCGATATCCCTTTCAGGAGGGATACTCGCTCCAGGAGTTAGAATTCTGGTACCCTAAGGTAAATTCTCTGGGAATATCGCCGTAGTTGTAATATACCCTAGGAAGCTACCCTATAGGAACTTCCATCAGGACGACATGGCCATCTCACTCAAAAATAGATTTTTCGCTTCGCTCAAAATCCGTATATATATATATATATATATATATATATATATATATATATATATATATATATATATATATATATATATATATATATATATATATATATATATATATATATATATATATATATATATATATATATATATATATATATATATATATATATATATATATATATATATAACTATGAATGGGGAAATGAGAAAAAATATTCTTTACTATGTAGGTGCGATTAGATTGGAGATCAAACTCTCTCGAGAGACGGCTTCTCTCGCGCGACTCTCTCTACAAAGTGTTCTGTACTACCAGCAAGTTTTTCTCTCCGAGTGCTGTGAGTGAGTGTCGCGAGAGAAAGTGTCTGAGAGTCGGTTAAGATATCTCACGCATCTATTCACACTGGAGCCAGTGCCAGTTGACAACTAGCGAGGGTTGAGAGAGCATGTATCAAAATTGCCATGTTGTTGCTGCATTAATAATTATGAACGAAGTGAAAAAGAAAAGGAAAAGAAGTATGTGGGTCCGAAAATGGATAAGCAGAAGGGGAGAAGATGGAGCACATACAAAATTATTAAGCGAATTGTTTGAGGAAGATACATCGAGCTATAACAACTTCGTATGTTTGGGGGTTCCTGTTTCCAAATTAATACTTCCAGATAGCTCTGGTTGATTCCCGTTTACAGATTCCGGTTTCCTTTGCTGTACTCCCTCCAATTCGGAGCTAGGCAGTTCCTGAAGAAATAAAGAGTTTTTATATAACACTGTGTAAACACCAAAAAATGCTGGAGTGAGCAGTAAGTGAGGGAGGGTAGGTTAGGATAAGAAAGCATAACATATAAATACATAGTAACTAGTGCACGTGCCCGTTGAATCTAAATATTTAAATTAAATATTTGAATTTTAATCATTTATTTAAATTAAATATTCTTAATATTTTCTTTTTAATAATAATAACACAAATGATCTAGTGCATGTGTCCGTTAAATTCAAATATTTAAATTAAATATGTAAACTTTAAGCATTTATTTAAATTAAATATTTTTAATAAAATCTAATATTTTTCAAACAGTAGTAACACAAATAATGTAGTGCACGTGCTCGTTAAAAGTAACGGGTATTGAAGTGTGTGTGTGTGTGTGTGTGTGTGTGTGTGTGTGTGTGTTTGTGGGCAGTGTTTTTTTTTTCTTATCTTTTTTTCACACTAATTATTTCTTCAGCTCTACTCCCACTTTTTTTCTTCTTTAATTTTCTAGCTTCAGCACACATTAGACTCCGAAGATTGTGCCATTTCCTTGTAATTTCTTTTTTGCTAATTCCCAAGTTCTCAGCTATTGCTTTAATATTACTAATTTTCAGCTCTTTGTTTCTGTACTCAGGAAAAGTCACATTCCACAGTTCAGGAAATTTCTCGTATTGCTGAATTATTGCAATTGTTTGGTCTTTATTCCACTTTTTGGCACATGTTCTCTCGCAAGAGTAAAAAAAAACTTTCACAGATCTGAATATTCACCGGATAGAGTGGAGAGAAGAGAAACACTCGCGAGAGTAGAGAGAAAATCTCGGAGAGTACTCTACAGCCAGTTTACATTCCATAGAGCAGCTGTCTGAGAGCAACTCGCGGAAAAAACTCTCCAATCTATTCGCACCTTAAAAGGCGGATGTAAAAATGCCTAGGGTTTCCTATGCACCAAGGAAAGAGAACACAACAGGAAGTCAGAGAGGAAATGAGCGTAAAAGCTTTACTTTTCGTAAACGTTACATTTCTATGGAGTCAATACCATTTCATGAACCCCGTGCTACCGAATAATAGGAATATAAAACGGTACAGTGCTATCCATACAAAAACTTACGTTTTAAAAATAAAACGGTACAGTACTATCCATACAAAAACTTACGTTTTAAAAATAAAACGACTCTCTCTCTCTCTCTCTCTCTCTCTCTCTCTCTCTCTCTCTCTCTCTCTCTCTCTCTCTCTCTCTCTCTCTCTGGACACAAACAAGAATTTTTGCAATTATTTCAGTGTCTTTGATGTACTATTTGGATTGTTTATTTAATGAAATCCCTGTTGAAATAAAATTTTCTTGGAATATGTCTAATAAAAAACAAAGAATATATATATATATATATATATATATATATATATATATATATATATATATATATATATATATATAATGAATAAAGGTATTAGAAAACTTACAAAATTC
>NC_090726.1:168751561-168766561 GCF_036898095.1 Palaemon carinicauda
ATAGATTTCTTATCAATTATCCAATATTCAATAAAAATACTTATTATAAAACTTGATTTCTTTAAAAAAAATATGATGTGATTGATGTAGTTAATATCATGTTCATCTTATTGAGCACTTACCTCCTATATCTTATTTTAAAACGATAATACCAGGATATATGAAAAACTAATAACCTTAGGAGATAATCTTTACCAAAACGAGTAAGAGGAGTTACAAGGTATTACCAACCGTGTGTTACACGATTGTACATAGTAACGACATTTCTTTTTTTATATATATTATGCTTTGCATGTTCGCTATCCCCTCGCACTGATAAGGACCTGAATTAACATGTCAGTTTTTTCACCATTAACTGTTAACAGCACCGGTTGTCGGTTGAACATGAAATTGCATGTTATGTTTTTGTGTCCTTTTTACCTCAAGTTTATGTATCTATAAATGGATGTTCTGTAATAAAGTTACTCAGTTGCTTTCATCCTACCTTCTTAGTCATAGCCTCTCTAGGCCTGTTACATTGGTGACCCAGGAAGTCGACTCACCCCTCCCGCCATCCACATCCCCCCTAGCGCCGTCATTGGTACTATGGCGGACACCACAGAAGTTGGTGCCGCCCCATTGAAAATTTCGCCGTTTGCTTGGTTTCAGCGGGCAGAAGTCCAGTTCCGTATCAAGGGCGTGCCTGGCTTTGTGAACAAGGAGACACCCCAATAGTGTACGACGCCATCAAAACATACCTTTTGCAGCAGTAATCGCTTTCGCCAGCCGCCCATATAGCAAAGCATTTTCAGGTCTTTCAACAACAGTTAGGGGACTAAAGGGCTTCGTTTGAATTCAGGGAAATGACCAGTATTGCTCACCTGCAACCTGCCGCAGACGGCTCTCCTTTTGAGGTGAACCTTCTTTGTGCCCTGTGGATACGCCGTTTACCTGAAAATGTACACGCTGCCATACCCGATATCGATAGTTTACCCATAAAAAGCTTGATGACAAAGCTGACACCCTTATTGACAGCCATTTCACGACCTTCAAGACCTCCATCAATGCCTCCACTCCTGACAAAGAGGACGCCAATTCAACGTCAACCAAAGCTGACGTGAATGCCGTAGGACATACACGCCTACCACGTGACATGCCGGAGCGGCAGCAAAGCCACCCATCACCCATCACTCACTCACACCCAAACCAACGACTTTTACAGCCACTTACTGCCGCCCATCGGCCGCAGTATTGCTACTACCACTACAGATTCGGGCAGCTGCGAAGAAATCTGCCAAGGATTGTCTTTGGCCAAAAAACGTGTAAGTAGGCCATCGCTCGTGGCTGTGGCCACCCGTGTTTCTAATCTTTTCTTTTTACATGATGCAGGAATGGACGTGTGATTTTTGGTAGACACAGGTGCTTGTCGTTCTCTTTTGCCAAGTGAACTCTTCAGGACACGACGTAGTCTGTCTATGTCTGCCGATGTCCGCCTGGTAGCGGCCAACGGATTTGAGATACCCACCTACGCTTTACGAGAACCTAACATTATCGTTTGGAAACGGTAAATTTAAATGGAAGTTTCTCGTTGCTGACATCACATTGCCAATCCTCGGTGCGGATTTCCTCTCTCATTTCCACCTTCTGGTTGATGTCGCCCACCGACGATTGGTCAACGCAGACTCGTACTCGTTGACACCTTTTCAACCTACCCACTCCAACCTCGCTCTCCCTTTCAGCGCACCCACAGATGCCTACGGCCATATCCTCACGTCGTACCCGGAAGTTTTCAGTCCAGAATTTCGCCAAACGCCCACGCCTCCTTCCAAGAACAATATTTATCAATATATGAACATGACAGGACACCCAGTCTTCGCAAAATTCAGACGTCTGGCATCGGAATGATTGGCAGCCACCAAACAGATGTTCTCCGAAATGGAGGAAATAGGTCCTTTGTCAAAAGGCCTCCAGCCCATTGTCGTCACCCATACATATCGTTCTGAAGAAAGACGGCTCCATCTGTCCGTGCGAAGATTACAGGCGCCTGAACATTCAAACAGATCCGGATCACTACCCGCTCCCAAACATCGCCGATGTGACCTCCTACCTGCACAAAGCAAAGATTTTCTCCATGCTCGACCTCCTGAAGTGGTATTTTCAGGTGCCTATGAACAAAGAAGACATCCCCAAGACTGCCATCACCACCTCGTTTGGTACATACACCTTCAATTACCACTGTTTTGTCATTCATAATGCTGGAGCCATTTTTCAACGTCTCATGTATGGCATCTTAGGGGACCTCCCCTTCTCTATATGTTATGTGGACGACATAATTGTGTTCTCTTCCTCAAAAGAGGAACACCTCCGTCACCTGTGCATCGTGCTTGACAGGCTGCAACAAAAGGGCCTTGTAGTCCGGTACAACAAGTGTACCTTTGGCGCCAACAAAGTGTCCTACTTTCGGCACCGCATCACTCCTGAAGGAGTCCATCCCCTCCCTGAGAAGGTAGCAGCCGTTCACAGCTTCCCCATGACTTCGAGCGTCAAAGCTCTGCAGGAGTTCTTTGGCATGATCAACAATTATCACCGTTTTCTGGCATCCATTGCCACCACTCTTGCTCCCTTCAACGCCTCCTTTAAGGGCAAGCCAAAAGACCTGAAATGGGGTCCCCTTCAAGAAGCGGCCTTCTGCAATGCAAAGAAGGCTCTATCAACTGCTACAGCTCTCACTTTTCCCAACCCACATGCCCCTCTCCTCTCCACCGATGCCATCGACATCGCTATATGTGCAATACTCGAACAGGGACGTCGCTATAGGTGCAATACTCGAACAGGTGATCAACGGCTAGCCCCACCCATTGGCTTTCTTCAGCAAAAAACTGTCCAGGCAGAATCCGATTATTCTACCTTTGATCACGAATTGCTGGTGGCACACTTGGCTGTTCGTCACTTTAGCCATTTCTTAGAAGGTACGTCCTTCGTCATTCGCAGAGACCACACGCCTTTTGTGAGCGCCTTCACTCGACAGTCTGACGCCTGGTCCGCCCGTCAACGCCGACAGCTATCTGCCGTGGCTGTATACAATTGCACCCTTCAACACATCCATGGGAATATTAATTCTGTTGCCGATGCCCAGTCAGGAAACACGTTGGCTGCCGTTCAACTGGGATTAGATTACAACGCCTTGGCTGAAGCCCAACGACAGGATCTAGAGTATCAAGCATACAGGACATCCTGCACATCCCTCCATTGGGAAGACATCCCCCTCGATGACTCCACCACCACCCTCCCCTGTGACGTCAGTAATAATGGTAGACAGCGACCTTGGATTCCTGCTCCCAAGCGCCGACAGGTGTTTGATTTCATTCACATCCTTTCACATCCCTCGTGCCGTTCTACTGCACAGCTGCTGAAGACGAAGTTAATTTGGCACGGCATTTCTAAGGATGCTAAGGATTGGGTCCCCGCCTTTGCTTCTTGCCAAGTTTCCAGAGTACATTGACAAACAGATTCAGGAGTGGGCACCTTGTTTCAACCTCAGCATCGTTTCGCCCACATTCAAGTTGACGTTGTAGGCCCCCTACCCACATCACAAAGACATGGTTACCAGTTTACCGTCATCAACCGCTCTACTCGTTGGCCTGAAGCCATTCCCATGGAAAACTGTAACATCTGCCTAATGTATATCTGCCTTACTCTCTGGATGGATTGCACGATTTGGTATCCCTGAGCATATTACTTCTGACAGGGGTACCACTTTCACTTCTCAATTTTGGACATCATTAGCGAATCTCTTGGGCTTCACGCTACATCAGACAACTGCCTAAAACCCCGGTACCAATGGAATGGTTGAACGTTTTCATCGCACCCTGAAATAAGCTTTGATGTCCCACTGCAAGGACTCCATCGGGTTTAATCAGCTTCCCTGGGTTCTCTTAGACTCCCTTGACGTCTCGGCAGCTGAAATGGTGTATGGCGACCCGTTGGTCGTCCTTGCCAATTTTTTATTCCTTCTGCCGCCAGACTTACAAGCCCCGAGCGAAGAATCACATACTGACAGACTCTCACTCTGCAACGCACGTCTTCCTACGCAATGACACTAGCAAGCCACCGCTAACGTCCCCTTACCTTGTGATCCAATGCAGTCCGAAAGCATTCCTTTTAAACATTCGAGGCAAAGAGGATTGGGTCTCCAATGATCGTCTAAAACTGGCTTATCTCCTGCCAGATGACCCTCCTATAGTTCGCCTCTCTAGATCAGGGAGCCCTATTTAACATTTACATTATGTCATTTTTAGGGGGGAGCCATGTACTAACCGTGTGTTACACGATCACATATAGTAACGACATTTCTTTTTTTTTGTATATATTATGCTTTTTATCTTCGTTCTCCCCTTGCACTGATAGGGACCTGAAATAACATGTCTGTTTTTCTCACCATTAACTGTTAACAGCGCCGGTTGTCGGTTGAACATGAAATTACCCGTTATGTTTTTTATGTCCTTTTTCCCTGGAGTATATATATATATATATATATATATATATATATATGTATATATATATATATATATATATATATATATATATATATATATATATATATATATATATATATATATATATATATATATATATATATATATATATATATATATATATATATATATATATATATATATATATATATATATATATATATATATATATATATATATATATATATATATATATATATATATATATATATATATATATATATATATATATATATATATATATATATATATATATATATATATATATATATATATATATATATATATATATATACATATATATATATATATATATATATATATATATATATATATATATATATATATATATATATATATATATATATATATATATATATATATATATATATATATATATATATATATATATATATATATATATATATATATATATATATATATATATATATATATATATATATATATATATATATATATATATATATATATATATATATATATATATATATATATATATATATATATATATATATATATATATAAACGGATGTTTTGTCATAAAGCTATTCAGTTGCTTTCATCCTGCCTTCTAAGTCACAGCCTCTCTCGGCCCGTCACAAAGGACAGCAGGAAGAAGTGTTATAGACGGACTACTGGTGAGCTTTATGTGCAGTTATATGATCGCTGCTTCTGTCAAGGGACATAAATAAAGATCAAAGATTTTTGCAAGGGTTTTGATGAAATCTGTGAGTCATTGAAAGTAGTGCACCTATTTTATCAGGTCTAAGATGAAAATGAAATAAAGGTTAGAAGAAGGATTATTTGAAATATACTTCTCTTATCAATGTTTAATTGTGTTCTTTAATAAAGAAAAAAAAGAAAAATATTTGAATGTTTTGGAAAAATATCAATTATGCCTACAAAAAAAGGAGGAATTTCTTTATCACAAAAAATATCTAATGCACTGTAAAGAAAGTTTATACCTATGATGCATCAAAAGTTTGGACAACACTATAATTAACGATAGTGTCTTTCAACGCAATTGTACCATTATAATGGCATATCCATTTAAGGTTGGATGATCCGACAAGGGTAGGCTCCCCTTTCAAGGGGTGCCAATCGTAAAAAGTATTTCCCAAAAATACACTAATCAAGACACGCTAATGAAATTTTCAGGCAGTATTAGCACTATAATAAGGCATATCCTCTGTAAGTTTTATCATCCTACAGGGAAAATAAAGGATTTTATGAATACAAATGTGAAAATTGGAGCTAGCGACTTAAAAGCTGTTTGGTGACCAGTGAGAAACTAATGTCTTGAATTGAAATTCGCTCTGTCATTATGTTTGTTTATCCACCTGGAACAAGCAGACAAAGTTTTATCAAAATCGAACAGTAAATAAGCACACAGAAAGAAAAAAACGAGCATTAACTTTAGTGAAAGCCCGGCTGGAGATGGAGGGATACCTAGAAATAAATATTCACCAAAAATTAAAATTTCGATTTAGGGAAAAAACCTTCTGTGTTTTTCTAGGTATTATGTCACTTGATGGCCTAAAACATCTAAATATTATATTACTTAAGGCATAAGAGCAGGACAAGCAAAGAAATACACCCCTCTCCCGAAAAAGAAAAAACGAGAAATTACGATTTTTGTCTGATGACGAAAATATTGGATATAAAATCATAGTCTCCCCTGATACCATTTTCTTTGATGTCACTGATATGAGAAAATGATTTTGAACAGTTTTAAAGGGGTAACCTATAAAAATTAGAAAATTACTAATGATATTTCGTATTTTTTCTATTAACATAAGGGGGGCGTTGATGACCAGGGGGGGGGGGGGGCATTATAGAGGTTGGAGATGAATTCTACACATATCACGGCCTTCTGATAGGCAAAAGGAAGACTTTTAGCAAAGAAAAAAGCAATTGGGAAATTTCACCCTCTGATCGTGGAGGCTATCTTTGAATGAATTAATATCCACAATGACGATTTTGTATTAAATTCTTGTTGGAAATCAGTGGAGTTGTCACAAGTAACCATTTTTACAACAGTAACTTTTGTCGATTTTTCCTTCCTGTCATTTTTGCAGTGCTGGGCTTAATAATTCATCCTTCACAAATGCAGAATTTTCCTCCTTATTTAATTTCAATTAAATTACTCTGCAATGATAAATGGAAATTTACGTACAATCAACTGAAATATATACATAGAGACATACATAAAAAAATTTTAAAGAAAGAATAGAACAACAGTCTGATTATAACATCGTATGGCAGGAATTTTACTCTGAAATAAAAAAAATTCTGCATTTATCCTGACTCGTTATGAGTCACTTTTAAAAAATAAAATACAAAGAAACCTGGACAATGCGTGTCCTATTTTTTCAACAGAGAGCATATATTTCTCTGACTGAATAGTCATAGCTTCAGATGTTTTAAAGATTTTCTTTCACATGTAAGTTACGTCATAATATGACGTAACTTACATGTGAAAGATGCTCCACATATTATGTGGAGTATCACGATAAAACAGATTTGATTCTTCGGATTCTTTTAAGACTAGAAAGATCATGTTTATCCATGTTTATTTGTAATTATTGATCTTGAAACTGTTTTGTGCATTTAGGATATCGGAAAATTTTCTATTTGTTGCAATTAATTTAAGAGTATGCTGGTGATGCTGTACTTATTAAGAGAGCACCACACGATTTGCAATGCTTACTTACCAGAATGCGTGAAATATCACACAAGGTTAGGCTCCACATAAATAGAAGAAAGACGGAGATGACGAGAACGGAGTATGCAATGGAAGACGAAATATCATTGGAAGGAGAAAGGAATAATGAGGTATAATCATTCAAGTATTTAGGAACTATGATCTCCAATACAGGGTCTTTAGAATTAGAGTTTAGTGAAAGATTTTAATGAGCAAATCAGACAAGGGCAAGGTTAAGCAAAATATGGAAATCTAATGGCCTGAAATTACGTATAAAAATCAGACTATACATCTGTTTAGTGAGATCGGTGTTACTCTATGAACATGAGTCATGTTATGACAATGAAACAATCTCCAACAGATTCAGTAGATTTGAGAATAAAGCCCTCAGAAGGATATTGGAAGGGAAATGGAAGGACAGGATTAAAAATGAAACTATAAGACAGATTGCTGGAGTGTAATATGGTTTGGGTATGCTCTTCGCTCTCACCAAGATAGACTAGTTCACCAAATCTTCAGTTGGGCTCCAAAAGGCACTAGAAGAGTTAGAATGCCCACCCTTACATGGCTGAGGACTATGAAGCGTGAAGTAGGATATGATGAATGGAGAAGTATTCAATTAAAAGCTCAAAATAGAGACGACTGTTGAAATGTAATGAATGCCCTTTGTGTCCAGAGGCGTAGGAGGCCAGAATGATTACAATTTAAGATATGATTTTTAGTCTTGAGTATATGGTAATATAATAAATTATAAAAAAATATATCTATTGACTAAAAATATTTGTGAATCCTCATAAAAGTTCCAGTATGTCAAGTCAGTGAATGTTACTTATAAAAACAAAATTATGAAAAGAAAATCATCCAAATCTCGTGTAAATATTGATTCTTTGATAGATATATGTATATATTGTATGTATATGTATATGTATATATAACTTGTTTTCAAAGTATACAGAAAACCAGAATTGTTGTTGTTGTTGAAGATTACCTGACCCTTACTGCCAGGCACGGGCTTTTGCACTCTTGCAGCCCGTAGGTGTTTTGGTTGGGTTTTTGGGAGTAGGTAATTTGGTAGTGGGATAATCTGCAACTTTTGTTTAGGTGGATTTTGGTTTATGATATGTATTTTGGGATGGTAACAAGCAATGGTTTCATGCCTGTTTGGGAAAAGGAAAAAGGTGACGTTGGGAAGGAGATGTCCTTCCTTAGAGCCCACTGGCTCCAGTCCTTTAGTTTGAGAAAAAGAATTACAGTAGTAAGTCCCGATGAGTATGAGAGCTCGGGAAGTAGTTTGAAAAGTTTTAGTTGGAGATATTGATATAGGTAAAGTAAGAAACTTCTTAGTGGTTTAAGCTTAAGTTATTAAACAGAGAGATAGTATAAAGTTTCAGCTGAGTGAGAGAGAGCTGAAAGAATGAGAGTTGTTATCAGCTTTGAGTAATAGAGAAAGGATGGAATAAACATTCTTGTACTTGAAAATTCTAGAACAAAAATAAAAATAAAATGTTGATTATCATTGTTGTCATTAAGACGTCTATGTGCTGCATGGTTGAGAGGTATACCTGAACTGAAAGATATAAGAGAGATTGCAAGTGGAAGAAGAGTTAAAAAGAGGTGAAAGGGTTGCTTAGGTTACAAACTGTTGCCGTTACTACGTTTTCTTGGTGGAGGGTAGCTGCGGAGAAAGTCTGAGAAGGCATCAACATAGGCCATTATGTGTTTGACAATTGCTGTTGCAGGTGCAGGATTTTTGGGGTTTAGATCCTGTCTGAGTAGGCTCGTTTCCTGACGGTAGAGTAAGTAATGCTATAGAGGTTCTTCTGTTATTTGCTCACAGTAGCTGCACGGTCTTTCTGGTCTCTGCTGTGATGTTGGGTCTTCACCATTGTCCGTGATGATTTGCCAGTTGCACAGATATCCCAGCCACGGTCTACAAATAATAACTGCGACTTGACGGAGTATTTGTCTTGCTATTGGATGTGGTAATAGATTTGTTGCTTCGATGTACCACTTTGCAGATCTTGATCCATCTAGGAAGGCTCGCCTTACTTTGCTTGTCTTTTGGATGTTGCAATAGGCAGCCATTCGATTCTTGATGGTTTTGAGTGAAGGTTGCAGAGCGATGCTTATTGTCTGGCACATTAGGACAGATTTGGCTAGGTGATCAGCTTCGTCATTGCCAGTAATTCCAGTGTGACCTGGGATCCAATTCTGGGTTACTTGCCTGTTGTTGCTTTGATAAGGTAAGGTTAAGAACTGTATTGCTGTGATGAGATAAACATTTTTAGCAGGTTCTTTGTTGCTGAGAGCCAGGATGGCTCCTCTGGAATCTGTATGGATTGTTGTGTTTCCTTTTGGTAGGTTGGCAGAGTGTTGGAGGGTTTTTACAATTGCCACTAGCTCGGTTTGTAGTGTGGAGGCGTGGTTTGAAGGTCTCCAATTTTCTCTGTAGCCTGATGGAGAGCCGCTGCAGGGATGTCGTAGTCAAGTGATCCATCAGTGTAGTAGATATTAAGAGCTGGTGTGTTCCTGATTGCATTTTTTGCTGCTTCTGGGAGTTGATCTGGTGTGCAGAGAGCTTTGCTTGCTGCTGGAAGGATGGTGAAGTTGTATAGGCTGGGGTCCTGAGCCCAGGGTGCAGGAGTACTGTAGCCCTTGTGCTTTTGTTGTCCCTTAGTCTTATGGGCCTCATTTTGCATTTGCATTCTTTTCAGTGTGTCCAACAGTTTCTTTGCAAGAGAATTTGACGGGTCTATCTCTTCCGCCAGAGGGAAAAGTCTTTTGAGATTGTTGTTCAGTGGGCATTCTCAGTCTGCGAAGATTGACTTGATTATGATTCTGCTGTTCCTGATGTCGCTCCTGGCTGAAAAGGAAATTAGATTAGTTTCAGGTCTTAACAAGCAGAGTTTAGTCCACATTGGAGAACCGCTGATAAGTCTAGTGGCGTTATTTTGCACCACTTCTAAAGATGATTTCTGATTGTCAGTCAGTGAGGTGAGCGTAGGTGCTGCATAATTAATGTGGGATCGAATTGCTTGTACATAAAACAGTCTTAGGAGGCTGTTTGATACTCCTTGTTTGAGTGAGGTCATTCGTTTCATGGCTGAGAGACGAATTTTAGTTTTCTCTCTGAGGTAAGTTACTTCATTGGCCGGTGATAGAGTTTGGCTGATAATTATTCCAAGGTACATGAATTGGCTTACCTATTTGATGGCTTCACCCCTCATAGTGAAGTTCTGAGGATTTTCTGGGTGTTTTATGGCCATGGCTTTAGTCTTGTTAGTATTGATCTTTAGGCCAAGGTCGTTGCATTTGGCCTGGATCCTGTCCAGTGCCTTTTGGGTAGCTTTTCTTGTATATGCTTTATGTGGGCAGATGATGCATATGTCATCGGCGTATATGAAGATTTCCACTCTGTTTGGGAGATTTAGAGTGGCTAGGTTCTCCATAAGTAGATTGAACAGATAGGGGCTTACTATGCCCCATTGTGGCGTTCCGTTTTCTAAGGTGATGAGTTCGTTGGTTTTCCCTTGAAAGGTGACTCTGGCTTCTCGGTTTAGTGTGTAGTTCCAAGTCCAGGCCAGTAGATGTCCTTTTACTCTTTTTTTTCAACAAGTGTGAAGAGGATTACAGGAGAGCTGGCTAGCTCAAATGCTTTATCGAGATCGAGAAAGATGACAAAGGCTTTTTTTTAAATCAATTGTTGTAAGAACATCCATAATACATTCTTGAGTGCCTATGCCATTCCTCTAGGCATATAGGCAGTGATGTAGTTGGCCTATTTTCCCTTGCAATCTGTTGAGTACCATTCTCTCAGCTACTTTCTAGGTGCAGCTAATCAAAGCTATGTGTCAGTAGATGTCTGGTTCCTTGGGTTTTGGGATGGGTTTTGTGTCCTGTTGGTTCCATGTTATTGGGAGTATTCTTTCTGTGTGTGTTCTGTTGATTAAGTGCAAGTACACCAACTTCATGTGGCTTCCCATGCTCCTCAGCATGCTGTAAGTGATTAAGTCGGCTCCGGGGGCAGTGTCCTTTCTGCTTTTTGCAAGGGCCGTGTTAAGTTCTTCCATGGTGTAGGGGTTGTCGGTGTCATCTCTCACGTTGCAGGCGGCATCTATGATATTGTTCCTGATTGGTAGTAGTGTTCTCTACCTGCTTATGGTTTGCAGAGGGATATTTGTGCATTGTGCTCGGTCAGCAAAGTTATTAGCAATTCTGTTAGCTTTAGTTAATGGGTCTGGGTGGGTGACTCTGGGTGTGCTGTATTTCCCAGAGACCATGTTGAGCCAGCCCCATATTTCTGCTAGGGATGTGTTGAAGTTGACTTCGTGGCACCATGAATACCATTTGTCTGTTTTCACTTCCAGTGTTACCTGTAGAGAATGTTTGATGATTTCTATAAGTAGATCATGAAGTTCATCAGTTCTGTATTTCCTGAAGAGTTTTCTGGTTCGGTTGATTCTGGCATTCATTTCTTTGATGGGGCTGTTGTAGTACCAGGCGTCGGCGTGTTTCCTTTCAGGGTGCTTTTTCTGAGGCATGGATACACTGGCGGCTGTCTCTAGTTGCTTGTTGAAGTCAAGTGATAGGGTGGAAATATCAATGTGAAGGTTCTTGATGTATTCCAGAGCCCATTCTGTCATACCTGGGTCGAAGTTTGCCCAGTTGGCAAAGTCTGGGTTCCACCTTTTTGGTGGTGGAGGAGAAGGAGGGTATTTTTCCAATTCGAATTCAACTTCTATGGCAAGGTGATCACTTGTTAGTACAGGATGCAGTCGCCATTTGGCATCTCTTTGTAAGGTGCTAGATAGGAAGGTGAGGTCTAAACGACCACCCTTTAAATGGGTTGCTTTTGTAACATTTTTAAGCAATGTTACGTCAGGATATTCTTGCATCAGGGCATGCAAGTGTCTGCCTTTTTTATTTGTTGCTAATATTGAGTTCAGAAACGGGTGGTGAGCGTTGAAGTCGCCTGCAATTATTGTGTCATCCTTAGAGGCGGTGGCAAAGAGCCCCTGTGCTTTGATGCTTTTGGATGGAGACTTGTAGATATTGTGGACTGTGAGAGTTGTGGCCAGCAGAGATATCTGAGCGCTGATTGTCTCTGCCTCTGTCCCACAGTCAATGCTCGGTGCTCTTTTAGAGGGGATGCTATTCTTGATAAGAGTGGTTAGTCCTCTTGTCGTTGGTATTAGATACGTGGTGTACACTTTGTATATTGAGAACGCAATGGTGTGTTCTCTTTGAGCAAAGTTTCTTGCAATACAATAATGTCTGGGTTTTGCCCTGGAGTTTAGGACTGTAGGAAAGCGAACTTATTTGTGAGTCCGCATACGTTCCATTGGAGCACTTTCACTTTGGTGTTGTTGTGGGTATCTTCGTTGTTGTGAGTGGTTGTGTTAGGATCGTTTACTGGAGGGACTATGAAGGGACTTGTCCTTGAAGTTCCTGGGCGGCATTATAAAAAATGAAGTCATCAAGAGACTTTTGGGTAAACTTAATCTAACGGAACTGTAAAAAGCTACGGAGTACGTTAGAAACGGCTGTAATGAAAGCTTCCATGGGGCAAGAGATAATGTCATAATTGTTCCAATCATTTATTTGTGGTATGGCGGGATGTAAGGCTTGGTTGGCTTCTGATAGCAGGACTAGGTAGGCCGGGAAACTCGCTTAAGGAATTGCAGGTGCTGGGTGTGTGGGTTATAGGTGCAGAGGAAAATGATGATGGTTTAGATCTAATCTGCTGGGAGGCAGCGGAAGGAATGGGAGGAGAGGTGAATCTTAGTGATGAGGGCATAGAAGGAGTGTGGGAAGGGGATCGTTTTGACTTTGGAAGAGGTCTGGGAGGACGTTGAGGTTTAGGTGCTGGGGGGAGACTTGGAAGAGAAGGAAGTTCAGGAATGGCGTGTCTGGAGGGGTTAAGATTTTGTCGGGAGGTGCTGTTGGTTGGTGGAAGGGTGTGGTTGGTTTGAGGTTGGTAGGTTCGACGTTGCTGACGTGGGTGCAGGTGTGACGATCTACTCCCTGGTGGTCTGCGATACGCTGCAATCTCACAGGACGTCTGTCATGTCAAGCATGATGAGATCCTCTGCAATTTGGACTGTTTGCAGTGGTGTGATGTCCAGCTTTGAACTTGACAATGCAGTAGGCTGTTGGGTGCTGTCTGCTGCTACAAACTGTGCAGATCTCCGGGCCTGTGCAGTGGCTCCTGTGGTGACCAAACTTCTGACACCTGAAGAATGTAAGAGGCTCTTGGAAATACTCCTCGGTGTAGAAGGTGCCCCAGTGGCAGAAGGAGAGCTGTGGAGGTCGTGTTCCCTTGATTACTGACTCCAGCTTGTGTGATCTCCTTCCAGCCTTCTCCTCACATCTCTTGGGAGTGAGAGTGGAAGGGTGGTTGAGTACAGATTCGAGTGGCAGGTCGAGGTCATACGCTATGATGATAGTGGTGGGTTTGTTGGCTTAGTTGAGTTGTAGGATGTTGTCCTGTTGCTCAAGGAAGGTCTATGTTTGGTGGTTCTGAGCAGAGATGACTAGTTGTCCCCTGCGGTTGGGACAAATAGTCATTTTCAGGTGTGGGTTCCTTGCCTCCATGGCGGCTATGGCAACATACGAGGTTGTGTTGGGGCCAGGAGTGAGCCTGAATCTGGTCGGGTGTGACATGCTGTCGGCGGTCTGCTGTGTAGGTGGCTGATGGGTAGGGTTATTGTTGGTGTCCTGGTTGTCTTCGTCTTCTTCTTTTCGTTCTTCTTCTTCTGCTGCTGTTGGTTCAGCTTCATTTCCAGCTTTTAGGTGACCATAGGTCTCATCTTAAACATCCCTTGAGGTTCCGGGGACTGGCTTCATTACCGGTTGGCTGGTCTTCTTTCTGTAGCTCCTCAAGGTGAGACATATTGGTTTCATAATCCTTCCATTCTCCACTCTGGCACGAGAGGAGGAAGTAGGGATGGGGGAAGAACCCCTGGCTGCCATCACAAGCACAAGATAGTAGCCTTCAGCTGGTCGAGTTTAACTTGGTTATAGGTGGTTTCAATAACACAAGAAAAAAAAAGGTGTTAAGGCACAGTCGAAATGTGAATGAACTCACTAACATTCGGAAAATCTAAGGGCAAAGCACTGGAAATTTCAGTAATTCTGCTGTAAACTACGGCCAATGAAAAGTGATCCTCTCACTAAGCTGTTAGTGAAAGAGATATGTACCAGAATTATGCCTTAATCTGTACGCTTGAAACTGTTAGACGTCAGAACTGAATTCAAAGCAAACTTGAAAGCATTCTCCTTTTATTACTTTCCAACAGCTAAGTAAATCAGATGGAAATATTTTCTATCCTTCTTTTTAAATAGTAAATATTATAAATTCCTTTAGATGGTATTTGTAATGTGCCGAGATTTAATCAATATATCCCGCAAAAGAGTGATTATGAAGGAAGGAAAACGCCAAAAGGCTTGTAATACTTGATCGTATTAAATATCCCCATTTTATTAACCTTCTATTTAACCATGCCTTAACTTACTTAGAAATCTTGGAAAATTTCATCATGAAAATTAATTAATTATCTATAAGACTCGAATATAATACACTTATAGAACTTATGTAATGCGTAGAGAATGTTCAAGTTGGTATAGTCAAAACATGTCAGGTTTGAATTAGTGATGTTTCTGCTTAGAGACCAACAGTCAAAATACTTAATTAAGTAAGGATGGCAAAAATGGACATTGATAAAAGTGTTAACTATTCCTGAACATTAGATCTAAAACAAA
>NC_090726.1:168779061-168784061 GCF_036898095.1 Palaemon carinicauda
CTTAACGACTGTGCCCGAAGTTAATATCTAGATCAAGAATAATGAATTTAATAGACGACAAATTTCTTGTCCTGCAAATTTACATGAGATTCGGCAGCTGAAGAACAGAAAGGAGAACAATACTCCAATACTCTAAACGAGTCAAAATTAAAGAATAGGAAATTTTATTTAGAATAGATTGATCACCAAATATCTGAAATTACTTTCTCAATAACCCCCTTTTTGTGCAATAGATGAAGAAACAGGCCGGGAGTGTTTCTAAAAAGTAAAGCTGCTATAGACAATCACGCTTAATATTTCATAAGAGTAGATTAGAGTCAAGGAAGCATCATTAATGCGGGGATCTGGATGTTGAGTATTTCCTTCGATCTACTTATAATCATATTCACAGTTTTGTCAGGGTTTAATTTCATACTCCATAATTTATACAATGCAACAATTTCAGCTAGATTTCTATCAAGGTATTCAATACATCCAGATCTACATTCAGCAGATGTAATTGATGCAAAGAGAGTAGCATCATCTGCATATGCAACGAGCCAAACGTCCTATCATGTGTATGTAGTATGAAACACTGCGGTTTGAAACCCCAAATATCACAATCCTAGACACTAAGGTGCCCATCAACAACAACTCTTTGATTAACATGGTCAAAGGCAGTACTAAAATCAAGGCTAATCATCCGAACTTCCTGACCACAACCAAGAGATTTTTGTACAGCATTGGACATTGTAAGAAGGGCATCTAATGCTCCAAGACCTTTACGAAAGCCATATTGCAAAATAGGGAGCAGATGAACACCTCCGCCATACTTCTTTAAACGTTCTACGAAAAGACTTTAAAAAATTTGGGGAGTTATGGAAATTAAGCGAAAATCAGTTGGGCTAAAGCTACCAAAAACATATTTACTTAATGGAGTAAGATTACCAATTCTCCAACAAGTGCTATAAGAACATTTTCTTGGTAACTTGCTAAAATTAACAGGTAACTAAGGAAAAATTAATCAACAGTCTTGATTAGCAATAATGGGAAAAATACCATTTAGGTCTACGCCTCCATAAGCATTAAGGTTCACCAAGAAAGATTTAATTTCACGGGACCAAAAAGCTAAACTAGTATCAATATTTCCAGATTGGGGAATGATTACTATTGCTTCTCGTTTCAGTAACATAATATCTAACAGAGATATCCTTTAAAACTTAGAAAATACCATTCTTCTTCTTTGCTGTTTCCATGTACTAAGGTCGAAGTGTCAGTACAGGAGCGACTCTTCCTTTCGCTTCAGATTTCATTGATTTAGATTTGTGAATACATTCGAATTATAAATTTATGATTTTTAGGACTTTCTTGTCTTTCTTAAAAGCAAATCATTTACTATTTCATAAGGATACATATAGTTGCTGATTTCCTAAAAATAACATATGTCGAGGAAAAACCTCTATTTATGCAAAAGGCAAAACAATAGAAACCATTTTGATTTATGCCAGATTAGCTTTGGTGTGTTTGAATCGTCCTACGATCTAGAATCTACGTCATTTCCATCTGATGTTGGTTTGCACTTATCTTTTCATAACATATGTTACTGAAGTTTTTCGTGCTCTGCAAGACAAAGCCTTCTTCAACTAAAAAGACAAAGATAAGTTCAGGATATTGAAATATTCTTTTGTTAGTTTCCACTATTGTTAGTTCCTCCTGCAGTGAGAGTTCTTTTTATGGGGAAATTAGTATATGTATATCCTTTTTCGTTTCTTTAAAGATGATGTTTTCTTATTGTGAGTTCTTGATCTTCTAACGGGTCTCTCTCTCTCTCTCTCTCTCTCTCTCTCTCTCTCTCTCTCTCTCTCTCTCTCTCTCTCTCTCTCTCTCTCTCTCTCTCTATATATATATATATATATATATATATATATATATATATATATAAATATATATATATATATATATATATATATATATATATATATACATATATATATATATATATAAATATATATATATATATATATATATATATATATATATTTATATATATATATATATATATATATATATATATATATATATATATATATATATATATATATATATATATATTATATATATATATATATATATATATATATATATATATATATATATATATATATATATATATTATATATATATATATATATATATATATATATATATATATATATAATATATATATATATATATATATATATATATATATATATATATATATATATATATATATATATATATATATATATATATATATATATATATATATATATATATATATATATATATATATATATATATATATATATATATATATATATATATATATATATATATATATATATATATATATATGTATATATATATATATATATATATATATGTATATATATATATAATATATATATATATATATATATATATATATATATATATATATATATATATATATATATATATATATATATATATATATATATATATATATTAAATTACTGAAGATTAAACAAGTCGTACACTTACTTTTAAATGTTTTTATCTGATAACACCGTACTAATATCAAAACATTCTTTTTGAGATGAAAAATGAAGCGAAGAAAAAAAAATATATCAAATTCTAACTCTAAATATTTGATTTTTATCATTCCAGAAACTAAAACCAATATAACTTCCTTCTCTGCCATTGATTTTCATATATAATTACCCAGTGTGTTGTTTATATTTGATAATCATACATCAAAGTAGAAAATCATCAGGCTATTATTGAAGAGGAAAATAGATACGAGTTATTGGACCATCCAAATAATTTTGAAATGTTATTGGTTTTCCTTATAATATTCATCAATCAGACTTTAAAGTTATCAAAATGAAAAGAGATGTTTGATATACTGTAATCATCCAAACCTTTCAACAATGGAAAATTATATTTGTTATACTTGTTCGAGTCTTATCTTTAATAAAAATGATACGGAAAATTACTTTTATCAATAGTGTATTGTTTATACAGATTTTGTTATACTGAATATAGTTTTAACTCTTGTTGGAATAACTTACAGCAACAATTAGCTGCAGTTGAGTCTTCAGTATATTTAGAGGTACTTCGACTTAAGAATGATCGTCGCTACTTAGGATAATTTGGATCGTTCTGAATTTGACAGTTATTCGACTACACTAAATTGCTAATGGTAGGCAGAAATCATTTATGAGCGGATACTTCAATTGATATAAAATATGGGTATCCTTCTGCTAATAAATCATTAGTTTATGATAATCTTTATCAATAAAGGAATTGTTGTATCATATTTAATTCTTTTTTGAAATTTTATACTTTATATATGGGATATCTGGTTTAATGTAGATAAAGTTCATAAGTAGGTTAACTTTGATTGTTTGTTGCTTCTCTTTTGGCTTATTTGTTTTCTTTCCTCATTCGGCTATTTTTTCCCGGTGGAGCCCTTAGGAATTTAACTTTTGCAACTAAAGTTATAGGTTAACATAAAATAATCAAAATAATAATAATAATAATTATGATAATAATAATAATAATAATAATAATAATAATTGTATTACTCTATATATATATATATATATATATATATATATATATATATATATATATATATATATATATATATATATATATATATATATATATATATATATTATTATTACTATCCAAGCTACAACCCTAGTTGGAAAAGCAAGATGCTATAAGCCCAGGGGCTCCAACAGGGAAAAATAGCCCAGTGAGGAAAGGTAATAAGGAAATAAATAAATGAAGAGAACAAATTAACAATAAATCATTCTAAAATAAGAAACAACGTCAAAACAGACATGTCATATAATAAACTATCAACAACATCAAAAACAAATATGTCATAAATAAACTATAAAAAGACTATGTCCGCCTGGTCAACAAAAAAGCATTTGCTCCAACTTTGAACTTTTGAAGTTCTACTGATTCAACCACCCGATTAGGAAGATCATTCCACAACTTGGTCACAGCTGGAATAAAACTTCTTGAGTACTGCGTAGTATTGAACCTCGTGATGGAGAAGGCCTGGCTATTAGAATTAACTGCCTGCCTAGTATTACGAACAGGATAGAATTGTCCAGGGAGATCTGAATGTGAAGGATGGTCAGAGTTGTGAAAAATCTTATGCAACATACATAATGAACTAATTGAACGACGGTGCCAGAGATTAATATCTAGATCAGGAATAAGAAATTTAATAGACCGTAAGTTTCTGTCCAACAAATTAAGATGAGAATCAGCAGCTGAAGACCAGACAGGAGAACAATACTCAAAACAAGGTAGAATGAAAGAATTAAAACACTTCTTCAGAATAGATTGATCACCGAAAATCTTGAAAGACTTTCTCAATAAGCCTATTTTTTGTGAAATTGAAGAAGACACAGACCTTATATGTTTCTCAAAAGTAAATTTACTGTCGAGAATCACACCTAAAATTTTGAAAGAGTCATACATATTTAAAGAAACATTATCAATACTGAGATCCGGATGTTGAGGAACCACCGTCCTTGACCTACTTACAATCATACTTTGAGTTTTGTTAGGATACAACTTCATACCCCATAATTTGCACCATGCAGTAATTCTAGCTAAATCTATATTAAAGGATTCAACAACCCTAGATCTACATTCAGGGGATGGAATTGATGCAAAGAGAGTAGCATCATCTGCATATGCAACAAGCTTGTTTTCTAGGCCAAACCACATGTCATGTGTATATAGTATGAAAAGTAATGGGCCAAGAACACTACCCTGTGGAACACCGGATATCACATTCCTATAATCACTATGGTGTCCATCAACAACAACTCTTTGAGATCTATTACAGAAAAAATCAATAATAATGCTAAGAAACGACCCACCCACTCCCAACTGTTTCAGTTTGAAAACAAGGGCCTCATGATTAACACGGTCAAAGGCAGCACTAAAATCAAGGCCAATCATAC
>NC_090726.1:168809061-168811561 GCF_036898095.1 Palaemon carinicauda
GGGGGCAGTTAAGGGAGTAGTAAAAAATATAGGGTTGGGCATGGATGTGAAGAGAGTTCTATATGAGAAAGTGATTGTACCAACTGTGATGTATGGATCGGAGTTGTGGGGAATGAAAGTGACGGAGAGACAGAAGTTGAATATGTTTGAGATGAAGTGTCTAAGGAGTATGGCTGGTGTATCTCGAGTAGATAGGGTTAGGAACGAAGTGGTGAGAGTGAGAACGGGTGTAAGAAATGAGTTAGCAGCCAGGGTGGATATGAATGTGTTGAGGTGGTTTGGCCATGTTGAGAGAATGGAAAATGGCTGTCTGCTAAAGAAGGTGATGAATGCAAGAGTTGATGGGAGAAGTACAAGAGGAAGGCCAAGGTTTGGGTGGATGGATGGAGTGAAGAAAGCTCTGGGTGATAGGAGGATAGATGTGAGAGAGGCAAGAGAGTGTGCTAGAAATAGGAATGAATGGCGAGTGATTGTGACACAGTTCCGGTAGGCCCTGCTGCTGCCTCCGATGCCTTAGATGACCGCGGAGGTAGCAGCAGTAGGGGATTCAGCATTATGAAGCTTCATCTGTGGTGGATAATGTGGGAGGGTGGGCTGTGGCACCCTAGCAGTACAATTTGAACTCGGTTGAGTCCCTTGTTAGGCTGGAGGAACTTAGAGAGTAGAGGTCCCCTTTTTTTGTTTTTGTTTCATTTGTTGATGTCGGCTACCCCCCAAAATTGGGGGAAGTGCCTTGGTATATGTATGTATTATTATTATTATTATTATTATTATTATTATTATTATTATTATTATTATTATTATTATTATTCTCGATGCTCAGAGTTATGAAAAATCATATGCAACATGCATAACTGACTAATTGAACGCCGATGCAGGAGACTAATATCTAGATCAGGAATAATAGATTTGATAGACTGCAAGTTTTTCTCCAAAAAAATTGAGATGAGTATAAGCCGCCGAAGAACAGATAAGAAAACAATACGCGAAAGTGGGAGGAATGAATTAATTAGATGGTAGTTGTCATGTTAAATAGTAATTGATTAATCTTAGAAGGGGTAGTTTTAAACCTTCATGAACATTAACAAGGAAATATGCACCCATGAAACTCTCAAAAGGCTCAGGGTCCCTTAGTTTTATTTCTGTACTTTCTTCCATTGATTTTGATTAATGAACATTTGGGGAGAGGTCAAATAATATTCAAACCAAATTAACTTTTTCATAATAACGAAATTAGCATCTTATTCTTTGAAGTCAAATTAAATATGTTATTGATCAATTATTTAAGAAATCATTCGTTTTTCTATATACTTTATTTTCTTTTATGGCTGAATTGTTATATGTTTATTCCATAAGTTACAATTATTTTATATTCAGCTTTTTAAGTAGTTAAAGTTTAGCCTTACTTTCTTTCTAAAGGTATTCAAATTTCCTTTTGTTCTATATGAGTTGTTTTTTTTTTTTTCATTAAAATAATTGACAAGGGAGAGTATTAATTGCATCGTTTTCTATCACTTCATTTCTTTCACGCTATAGCAGTACTTTGGATGTACATTCAAAAACCACTTCAGAATTGTTAAGATTCATTGTATATACAGATAGAGGGGAATTTTATCCTATTGCACACAAACACACAAACACACACACACACACAAAATATTTGTCTAAGAACCTTCATTACTTTCCTTATCAATATTAATATTTTTTCTGTGAATGTGACTTTTGACAAAATAATTTATACGTCACAAAAAATTTGACATTAGTTTAAATTTTTCCTTAATGATGAATAATGATAATAATAATAATAATAATGACAATAATTACACGATGATGATAATTTCATTATCATTACTGATATCAATATCATAATATTGTAAATATTCTGCTCAAAAAATCCTCATTCAAGTTCATGAACCCTTGTTCTCTGACTGTTGCGCAAATTTGAAGAAAATATCATGTTTCCAATTCAATTAGACAAGCATGATAGTGTAAAAAGACCTATGAAATGCTCGTGGGACGTCTAGTCTTGATTGATTGCTTAATTGATTAACTAGTCAAGAAAAAAATATATAATAGAGAAAGAATGAAAGTAATAAGAATATAAAAACGTGATAATCAAGAAAAGGGGGGAAATAATTTTAATAACTAGAAAAAAAATGAATATGATAAGAGAAACATTTCAAGTTAAAAAGAAAAGAAAAAAAAACTGCTCCTTTGGGCGAATTAACATTTTTCATATGGATGTTGATTTAATTATAGAAAAACGCACACCATAGGCATTATTTATATATAACTATAAACCCCAGTATACTGTTCTTCATCCGTAGCAAAATCGTATACTGTTGTTCTTTTTGCATAGTTCCCATTATCCAAATAAAAATAATTCTAATTAATACAATAGATGAAAGATGTCTGCTTATTCGTGTTAATCTGGGTAGAAAAAGATAAACGATGTGTTTCTCATCCTTTGAGAGGAGTAACTATCCCAGAAATCTAACAC
>NC_090726.1:168831561-168839061 GCF_036898095.1 Palaemon carinicauda
CTGGATTCTCTTAACGACCTCGGGATCAGAGCCCCAGGCGAAATCACACAAAGACAAGAGCTTGGCTCCGGCCGGGAATCGAACCCTGGTCGGCAAGCTTGTATAGACAGTGACTAAGCCACTTGGCCACGGACTTAAAAGGAACGGTTCCCTCCGTCGGGTCAGCCCACGGGGATCCGCGTCCGCGTCCCCCAGCCCGCCCGCAGGTGTAAGCGTGCTTATTTGCGGGCAGCCTGGCCGAATCAGCACAGCTGGTTCGGCCCTCGGACTTAAAAGGAACGGTTCCCTCCGTTGGGTCAGCCCACGAGGATCCGCGTCCGCGTCCCCCGGAGAGAATACACGAACAGTAGTCCTTCTTCGTGGCCAAGTGGCTTAGTCACTGTCTATACAAGCTTGCCGACCAGGGTTCGATTCCCGGCCTGAGCCAAGCTCTTGTCTTTGTGTGATTTCGCCTGGGGCTCTGATCCCGAGGTCGTCAAGAGAATCCAGACATTAATGTATCAAAAATATATATGGCTTATTTGAATATATATATATATATATATATATATATATATATATATATATATATATATATATATATATATATATATATATATATATATATATATAGTTACCGGCGGACCGACCTTCAAATACCAATTAGGCCTTGTTGCTTAATTTAAGGTGGCCGCAAGTAAACTGCCTTACGGCTTTATTTTTACCAGGTTACTGAAGTACACCCAAAACATCAGATTGGTAAACAAGAAAATAATCATGAACAATCATAAACAAAAGAGGGTAAAAAGAACCTTGGAGACGTCAATGATAATTTAATATACAGTATATATATATATATTTAAACAAACACTCGGCAAAGCTGCTCATGTAAACAAAATAGAAAATTACTTGGAAAACACTCTAATTTCATTTACTCGGTTATATAAATAATAAAGAGAACTTTCAGGACACAAACAGAAAACATACCACACTGAAAACATTTGGAAGAGAGAAGAGTACTAGTAAGAGGTATAGAGGCACAAAAGATTCATATACTATCACTCACATTCGTTATCTCAAAATAACTTGTCAATATAGAAAAAGTAATAAGAAAGTTTAGAGCCTAGTTAAGTACATATATTCCCTACCTACCTAAACACCTTTCGTGACCGAGAAATACACACAAATATATAAAAAAAAACACACATTATATTAACGAAATTTCGTACTCCGATGGTACTCATGAAGTGATAATTTTAGAGTCGACTGGATACATAAAAAGGCACAAGGAATGCTCTGACAAGCCTTAACGGTACCTGTCACGAGACCTCACAGGGTCCAGAACGCTATCGATCTATTGCCGATCCTTGGGGTTGCTCACCAGCACAAACCGTCCTCCTAAACCAAGGGATACATAACTCCCAGCACAACACAACCCTCTTCACTAAGGGATAAGCAGTGGCACCAAACCATACCTGTTTTTCAGGCCTCCCCGGGCCAAACGCTAGCGAACTATGGTCGTCCAAGTTAGCACCAACTGCTGCTGCTGCTGCTGCTGAAGTATTGATCCTGGATTACGGTTATCAGACCGCTGATGAGCACTAGCGTTCTTTAGCACAATATGTGGACTCCTCTTAATCAAAATTATTTACCCTCCACCTTGACTCCCATTCCAGTCACGTGGAAGTCCAACTCATCATTAACATAACATGGAAAACAGAAAAGGGGCAGGAATTAACAACTGAACCTAAATACCTTCTTTACCAGCCCACAGATGGCAGGCTGGTGCACACTAAAGAAAAGCAACTTTTAATTTTGAAAATATGAGAGCAATATGTTACAATTATTACTCAAAAGCTAGAATTACGTTACAGCCCCACCCTACCAAGAAATTTTTACGCAAGAAAAAATTTACATAAAAATAGTGAAGTAATCAAACAACTTGACAGGGGGCACAAAGCAAAGCTCTCAATAACTAGGTTCAATAGAGTTTAGAGATAATACAAAAATTGTAAGTCCTGCAAAGGAAGAAGATTAAACAAATGTCATCAGTCATTTCCCGGACCCCATCTTCTCCCTTTCCTAACCAACTATCTAAACCTAAACATACTTATCAAAAATTATCAAATAGAAATTTTCCCAGCACCAAATTGACAAAAATACCCTAAAATAAAGGTACCCAAATGCTAAACCTAACTTAAACTTAACATAAACATCAGCCAAGGGATGGTTTGTTATTTGTTACCAGGAGACCATCCCCCTGGCGCATGCTGAAAACCCACAGGGGTGCAGCCCAATCTAGAGCTGTACCCATGTTTACACAAGATTCTTTCCAAAGTCTTTCCTTGGTGCAAAACCCTTCCTCGGCGCTTTCACCTTTATGGCTTCTTCATATTTAAACAGAAGGTTTACAAGATCATAAACCACAATCCTGAGAAGAAAAAAATAAAATGAATTAAAAAAAAGAAATAATATTTAATAAACATACAAATAACTCCCGTTTTTGTATTAACAAAAGGCCTTTTCTCCTTACTGTAAATTACAAACAAACAATAAAAGACCTGTAACAGAGAGCCTGTTATCTTGACAGGGCATCAGGGATGATATTCTCTCTTCCAGCGATATGCTGAATTAGTAGATCCCACTCCTGGAGACGAAGGCTCCACCTAAGGAGACGGTTATTCTTATTTTTAAAGAAATTCAAGAAGACCAACGGATTATGATCCGTTCTTACCACAATAGGTCCTGTGCTACCACTTAGGTAAACCTCAAAGTGCTCCAAAGATAAAATGAGTCCTAAAGTCTCCTTTTCAACCGTTGAATATTTTTGCTGAGCTGGAGACAGTTTTTGAAAAATACGCCACCGGATACTCTTCACCATCACAACCTTGAGATAATACCGCTCCAACACCCACGTCGCTAGCATCCACAGCCAAGCAAAAGGGTTCCTTAAAATTCGGAGTTTTAAGTATTGGAGTATTAATCATGGTTGACTTCAACTTATCAAAAGCATCCTGACATTCTACAGTCCAGCAGAAACGCTGACCTTTCTTAAGCAAGTTGGTCAGTGGATTAGCCACATCTGCAAAGTTCAATACAAACCGCCTATAATAGCCCACCATCCCCAAAAATCGGCGAATACCTCTTCGATTCTCTGGTACCTGAAAATCGAGGATTGAATGAATATTTACCGATTTTGGGAGAATTTTGCCATGTCCCACCTCATGACCTAAATAGATTATTTTGGCTTTTGCAAAGTCACACTTGTTTAAATTAATCACCAGACCAGCTGCACGCAGCCTCTCGAACAAACATTCCATGTTTTTCAAATGAGACTCCCAGCTATTACTGTAAACTACAAGGTCATCTATGTAGACAACTACCCCCTCTAACTTATCAATCACTTGATTCATCAACCTCTGAAAAGTGGCAGAGGCATTTTTCATACCAAAAGGCATGACATTGCATGAATACAAACCTTTCGACGTAACAAAAGCTGATATTTCTTTAGCCCTTTCTGTTAATGGAACTTGCCAATAACCCTTTAAAAGATCAAACTTACTTATGTACTTGGCAGCGCCGACATCATTTATGCAATCTTCCACCCTGGGCAGAGGAAAACAATCAGACTCAGTAACTGCATTTACCTTACGATAGTCGAAGCACATTCTTTGTCCTCCCCCTTCCTTTTTGACTAGCACTACTGGAGAACTCCACGGGCTGAAACTCCTTTGAATTAGATCTTGACGTAGCATGTATTCTACCTCTTGCTTAATGATGTCCCTTTTGGATGGACTCACTCTATATGGATGTTGTTTAATGGGACGAGCATCTCCCACCTCTACATCATGCATAAGTAGACTGGTTAGTCCTGGAACGTCCTGAAATAAAACTGCGAACTTTGTTATCAAGTTCATTACCTCCTTGGATTGGGTGGCACTTAAATGATCCAACATCCCAGGTAGATTTCCCAAAGCTACGGAATTTCCCATCAAACTCATACTGGAAGTTTCCCCAAATTCTTCTTTCTCCTCCACCTTGGCTAAAGACAGAACTGGACGGACGGTTTCCCTGCCCTGGTAGGCTTTTAGCATATTAACATGGCATACTTGAGTCTTCTTCCTCCTGTCAGGGGTTTCAACAACATAGTTTAGGTCATTCACCTTCTTTAAGATCTTCCAGGGCGCCGAGAATTTGGCTTTAAATGGATTGCCTGGAATTGGAAGCAACACCAACACCTCTTTGCCAACCTGAAAATTTCGTAATTTGGTTTTCATATCATAACGCTCTTTCATTTTTCTTTGACTCACCTCCAAAGTTTTTAAAGCAAAATCCCAAGAATTGATCAACTTTTCCCTTGAATCCCTTAAAAAGTCCAGCAAATTTACCCGAGGTTTTACTCCCTCCCAGTGATCCTTCACTACTTCTAAAGGTCCCCTTACTTTATGACCAAAAGTTAGTTCAAATGGCGAAAACCCCATTACATCACTAGGAATAGATCTGAAAGCAAATAATAAATAAGGAATTACTTGGTCCCAATTCTTGGGTTCCTGCTGCACATACTTACTAAGCATTGATTTCAATGTTTGGTGAAATCTTTCCAGTTGTCCTTGGCTCTGTGGGTGATAAGGCGAAGAAGTTACATGCTTTATGCCTAATTCTTCCAAACCCTGCTTAAATACTTTACTTTTGAAATTACTCCAACAATCAGACTGAATTACCCTGGGTAAACCAAATTTCGAAAAGAACCCCAGCAAAGATTTAAGAACCCTCCCAGCATGTATACTCCTTAAAGGAATTGCCTCAGGATACCGTGTGGTCCTATCCATCAGTGTCAAAATATATTGATTTCCACTGCTGGTCCTTGGCAAAGGGCCAACTATATCAATTATTACCTCTTCAAAGGGTTCTCCAATGGCTGGAATTGGCTGCAGTGGTGCTTTCGGGATTTTCTGATTCGGCTTCCCCGTTGTCTGGCAGACTTTGCAGGTCTTCACTAAGTTCTTTACGTCTCTTCTAAGAGAAGGCCAGGAAAACAAATCTGAAAGTTTTTTAAAAGTTTTATTTATACCTAGATGACCAGACAGAAGGTTGTCATGAGTTAGCTCTAATAACTTACGTCTGTAGTTTACTGGTACCACAATCTGTTCTCTCACCTCCCATGCATCTGCAGGTGCTCGTTTTGCTCGACTTATCCTTTTCAACACTCCGTCCTTCCATTCTAAATGAGGACGACTATTATCCTGACTGACTTGCTTACTCCTCTCCTTCTCAAACTCCGCCTTCTGAGTCGCCGCAAATGTATCAATTGCCCATTTACCATTCTCGTCCTTCACGGAAGACAACATAGGATTTCCAGTTACACTTACCTCAGAACCATTTTTCTCAAATAATTTATCGAGCCCCATACAGTCCATCTCCCTGGACTTTCCTTGGGCTCCCGAACGCGTGACCACGAAAACAGGCTTTTCAGTCTTTACCGACTTACTTTGCCACAGAGGACAATTACCTGGAGTCCGCATCTCACAGTCGTTGGCCACTATCACGTCCACTCCCTTTATGGGTAATTCATCCACAATTGCCAGACTCATGGGTCCTTTTACCCATTTAGAGTTTAACACTAACTCTACCAAGGGGCCTGCCGTTACTGTTCTCGGGAATCCCCCTAGTAACACAAATTTCTCCTGTCCCTGGCTCAGTCCTTCCGGCAATACCGAACGCAAAATTATGGATTGCGCCGCTCCCGTGTCCCTTAAAAGCTTTACCCGTCTCTCTGACCTATTCTGGCCTTTGATGCTCACTACACCTTCAGAGACATACTTTTTGAAACACTCATCTGTTGCAGTCGAATCCCGACCCAACAGACCCACTGGCTTTGCTTTATCCAACCACAACCGGCACTTCTCTTTTATGTGACCTGGTTGCCCACAATGCCAGCACACCAGTTTTCCACCTTTCTTTGGTGACCCTGGCTTCTCACCTCTATCCGGTGATTCCTTTGTCCTATTACCAGGTGACTGACTTGCACCTTTTCCACTTGGATTCCTTTTTGTGCCCCACTTTGCCTTATCACTGAACCGATAGTTCCCCTTGTGGGAAAGGAAAAACTCATCAGCTGCTACAGCCAAAGTATCCAAAAGATCCAACTTAAGATCCTCTAAGTGAGTTTTCAGATCAAAATTAATATTATTTTTAAATTCTTCAATGAGTATCAATTTTTTTAAAGCATCAAAATCTTCCACACCTTTGGCTTTCAACCATTCCTGAAAAGCCACTCTTTTCCTCCGTGCAAATTCCACGAAAGTCTCCTCCCATCCCTTCTTCATATTTCGAAATTTCTGACGGTAGGCTTCAGGTACCAGCTCGTACGCTTTTAAAATCAAATTTTTCACTTGGGAATAGTCAGCACTCATTTCTTCGTTCAGGGCAGCATATATTTTCTGTGCTTTACCCATTAACCTACATTGTACCAGCGTAGTCCACATGTTTTCTGGCCATTCTAGTCTATTTGCTAGTTTTTCGAACACAGTGAAAAACTCTAAGGCTTCTGTTTCCTTAAAGACAGGCATTAATTTAATAGCATTCCCTATGTTAAATTTGTTTTCGGCAGGAACTTGCCTTAGGTGGAGTACTTGTAATTCATGCTTTTCCTGTTCTCTTTCCCTTTGTAATATTAATTGTTCCTGTTCTCTTTCCCTTTGTAATCTTAATTGTTCCTGTTCTCTTTCCCGTTCTATTCTTAGTTGTTCCTGATTAAATTTTGCTTGTAACATTACTTTTTCATGAATTCTTTCCTCTTCCCTCGTGGCTATCTGTAGTTTCATTTTCTCTATTTGCAATCTTTCCAATTCTAACCTATCCTGTACCGAAATATATTCAGTCCTATCAACACTACTTGTAGTTTCTTCTTTCCATTTCTTAATGGCAGTCACTAACTGTACTAACAGAGTCCCTTTCTTTGTTCCTGGTGCTACAGAGATATTTATGAAATTTGCAATTTCCTGCAACTCAACCTTCCTTAAATCCCCTATTTCTTCTTCCCAATCAACATTACCTAAAAATTCTGCTACCTCAAAACCCACCGCTCCTACCGGATCTTCACCTTTGTCCGACATAGTCTCTTGCCTTAAAAATAAGAAGAAAAGAAAAGCAAAGAATAAGTGTAGAATTACCCTTTTGTTTACGTCTCGATCCTTTTCTTATTTACTCTGATGCCGAACTGGAAAACCACTATTAACCAGTTCTACGGAAAGTTTTTACTCGTACAGGCAAGGTCGCCAGTGTTACCGGCGGGCCAACCTTCAAATACCAATTAGGCCTTGTTGCTTAATTTAAGGTGGCCGCAAGTAAACTGCCTTACGGCTTTATTTTTACCAGGTTACTGAAGTACACCCAAAACATCAGATTGGTAAACAAGAAAATAATCATGAACAATCATAAACAAAAGAGGGTAAAAAGAACCTTGGAGACGTCAATGATAATTTAATATACAGTATATATATATATTTAAACAAACACTCG